>NC_073377.1:28963543-29263543 GCF_028641065.1 Leucoraja erinaceus | reverse complement strand
TTAGATCAGCCATGATTGAATGGCGGAGTAGTCTTGATGGGCCAAATGGCCTAATTCTGCTCCTAGAACATGAACATGAAATATCCCTTTGCTTGAAGATGGAGAATCAGGAAGCAAAGGGCCTAAAGCCTGAGAATATTTTCATAGTGTGAGCTGATGGCTTTCACAGCTTTAGAGCAGCACTGATACTTTAATGCAATTCAGGGATCAGTACCAACTGGATTCCACTACCTGAATGTCTTGTAGAAATCTTACATCTTTGCAGGACCTGACCTTAAACACACTGTACTTCGATACACATGACAATAAACTAAACTAAATTAAACATAATGTGTAATTACAGAATATCTTTATGAGAAGCAGGTCATTTAACCCACCATGTCAGTCCTGACGCTTTCCTCATCCTTGGAAATTATTTTTTTACCTACTCCCACTACTCTTTCAGGCAGAGCATTACAGAACACGGTTAACAAACTCTTTGCAGCAAGCCTGAAGCCTGAAGTAAAGGCACAAGATAGAGATGGCAAGCTCAAAGGTTTAGCCTGAGGAAGCCAGAGGGGCAAACTATAGCAAGTTACTCCATTATAAATGAGATGGCTTGGTTAGTTATCCCCTTGGAAGATCTATTTTCAGGTACCAGTTCCAACTTAAGCTGACATCTGTTGGGTTTCCATCACTGGCTATAGCTGCCCCTCATGGAGTCCAATGGGATAGATAGTCATAAGGTCCTAAGTCATAAGTGATAGGAGCAGAATTAGACCATTCGGCCCATCAAGTCTACTCCGCCATTCAATTGTGGCTGATCTCTAGAAACTCTCTAGAATTTAGGAGATTGAGAGGGGATCTTATAGAAACTTACAAAGTTCTTAAGAGGTTGGACAGGCTAGATGCAGGAAGATTGCTCCCGATGTTGGGGAAGTCCAGGACAAGGGGTCACAGCTTAAGGATAATGGGGAAAATCCGTTAAAACCGAGATGAGAAGAACTTTTTTCACACAGAGAGTGGTGAATCTCTGGAACTCTCTGCCGCAGAGGGTAGTCGAGGCCAGTTCATTGGCTATATTTAAGAGGGAGTTAGATGTGGCCCTTGTGGCTAAGGGGATCAGAGGGTATGGAGTGAAGGCAGGTACGGGATACTGAGTTGGATGATCAGCCATGATCATATTGCAGGCTCGAAGGGCCGAATGGCCTACTCCTGCACCTAATTTCTATATTTCTATGTTTCTATCTATCTATCTCTCCCTCCTAACCCCATTCTCTTGCCTTCTTCTCACAACCCTTGACACGCGTACTAATCAAGAATCTATCTCTGCCTTGAAAACATCCATTGACGGCCTCCACAGCCTTTTGTGGCAAAGAATTCCACAGATTCACCACTCTCTGACTAAAAAAATTCCTCCTCATCTCCTTCCTAAAGGAACGTCCTTTAATTCTGAGGCTATGACCTCTAGTCCTAGACTCTGCAACCAGTGGAAACATCTTCTCCACATCCACTCTATCCAAGTTTTTCACTATTCAGTACATTTCAATGAGGTCCCCACTCAGTCTTCTGCAGGTATCTCACTCCTCCGGCTGCCTACTGAACCTGCATCAGTTAAACAGCAGAGTCTCAGGTTGATCATGAAGCCTGGTGAAGTCTGTGTGGAGTTTGTACATTCTTCCTGTGACCATGTGCGATTCTCCCAGGTGCCTCATTTTCCCTTCTACATGACACAAAGGCTGCTAACGGGTTCAGATTAGTTTAGAGATACAGCGTGGAAACAGGCCCTTCGGCCAACCGAGTCCATGCCGACCAGCGATCCCCGTACACCGAAATTTTCAACATGTTGAAAATTCAGCGGCGACCAGAAAGATGCTACGACTCTTTGGATACCTCTCAAAACCATAGGAGGCCTCTCACGACCATACAGACAATCCCTGGTGACATATCGCGGGTGCCCTCTCACGACCATAGGAGACCTCTCATGATCATACAGCCTGTATGGTCATGAGAGGTCTTCTATGGTCGTGAGAGGTCTCCAAAGAATCATAGGGTCTTTCTGATCGGTGCTGAATTTTCAACGTTGAAAATTTGGGCGACCGATCACAGGTGCCGACAGTCACCTGTAAAGGTCACGTAAGTGGGACAGGCCCTTAAAGATGACAAGTATAAAATAAAGGCAACACATTATTAGTGACACAAGGAAGGGATTTATTTGATTAAGCCTGTTGTTGGAAGCAATCTGAAATGCACTGCCTGCAGATGTGGCGGAAGCAGGTTTATTTGCAGTCTTCAAGGGGCAACTGAATAAACATATGGTGGTGAA
The DNA here is from genome assembly GCF_028641065.1 of Leucoraja erinaceus. Taxonomy (NCBI): domain Eukaryota; kingdom Metazoa; phylum Chordata; class Chondrichthyes; order Rajiformes; family Rajidae; genus Leucoraja; species Leucoraja erinaceus. The sequence continues at coordinate 29,261,238 of NC_073377.1, read as the reverse complement.
ATATTTGCAAGGATACCAAGAATGTACAAGAGTTGCAACTGCTGAGTTGTTCTGAGCCGATGTGGACACAATGTACCCAATAGCTTCCTTGTGTACTGCTACCGTTCTATGATTCTACGTCAAATGTAAGTGATTCAGCTAAAGAAAAAGACTGCAGGCTGGGGTCAAATTTGCTTTTTTTTCCAAGAGATGATGTGTTTCTGTGACAGATGATGACTGCATGAAGCTAAACTAGGGAAGATATGAATAAATCTATGATTTAAAGAGAGGAAGCATTCATTAAGAAAATTGCAGCGGAGTAATGTGTAAGAAGAACTACAAACTGAAAATCATTGAGGCACTTTGCTGTTATTATCAGCAAGAGTGCAAATGTGCTATTGAAAGTGTAATGGACAAAGCCTACATGACATCTAACAGCTTATATTGTATTGTATTTCAACCTGATATCATCAATACAGGCAACTGTAGATATCAGTAATTTCAGATAAAATGCTTCTTCGATTGGATTATGATTCAATGTGAAGGATAACTAAAACATAATTTCTAAAGGCAAATCATTACATTTTCATGTTATCTGATACGTTTTCCATTTTTGATTTTCACATCAATATTTGAATCTTTGTTCGAAACCACTATTTATCTTTCTCCCGTCCCCCTCCTCCACTGCACCCCACCAAGACTCCTACCCATCTTTCCCCTCCCGCTCTACCCTCCCCTCCTGCTACATTTCTCTCTCCAACATCACAATTCGCAAACTCTTCAACCCTGTCTCACACCTTCTGCTTTTATCTCTGGCTTCTGTTACAATCATTTGCCTATCAAAAACTCTCCTCACCTGGGTCCACCTGTTACCTGCCATGCTTTGTCCTGCTTCTTCTACCTTCCTTCTCCCCCCCACAATCAGTCTGACGAAGGGTCTCAACCCAACGTCACCTATCCATGTTCTCCAGAGATACTGCCAGATTGCTGAGTTACTCCAGCACTTTGTGTCATTTTGTGTATTAACCAGCATTTGTAGTTCATAATTTCTGTATTGAAACTAAACAAAATTGAGCTGTTTCCAGCTACATCCATTAGGCTATATGGAGGCTAAAAAAATTATCTAAGCGTAAATGCAGCAGGCATGAAAGACTGAGCGATTCTAATACAAGCCTGTCATATACAATTGAACTTCCTTTCGCAGGCAAGCCATCTAGGTGGCCCAAAGCTATCTTTTAGCAAGAAGGACATTTTGTCCAACTCAAGCTGGGAAGGATGCAGTGAAGATATACGAGGATGTGGGCAGAAATCATGGGTCTGAGGTACAGGGAGAGGTTGAGCAATCCTAGGACTCTATTCCCTAGAGCACAGGAGGATTAGGGTTGTTATTATAGAGGAGTACAAAAATCATGAGTGGAATAGAACGGGTAATTTTACTTCAAAGTCACGTGAGTGACTACGTGAAGAGCACACCAGTCTGCGTGCTAGTCAATATGCGGAGGCCGCCGTGGAAGCTCCATAGGAGCTCAGTTTCATTATTGCAAGCCGGACTTTAACCACCGTGGAACTCCATTAGGAGTTGGGGCTGCCGGTGCAGCTTGGGAGCTCTCTGCTAAAAATAGCAATAGACGGTGTTTTAATATAGCGACTACGTTTCATATCATGACCGCGACCGGTAACAGCGACTGGTGTTAGCCGTGGCCAGGGCAACGAACGGCTGCCATAGCGCCTATATAAATTGTTAAACATAGAAACGCTGCTGAGGCACCAAACGCTGGTATCAGAATATAGTGTGTGCTCTATTCGTTGGGGCTTTTTGATATATTACGCAAATTAAAGATCTATGTCAAAAATATAAAGAACTGGTTAAGGTGGTTAAAAATAGAGCTGGCAGTTTTTAATAGCAGGTACACAAAAATGCTGGAGAAACTCAGCGGGTGCAGCAGCATCTATGGAGCAAAGAAAAAAGGCAACGTTTCGGGCCGAAACCCTTCTTCAGACTGATCAGGGGTGGGGGGGGCGGGGAGAAGAAAGGAAAAAGGAGGAGGAGCCCGAAGGCTGGGGGATGGGAGGAGACAGCAGGAGGGCAGAGGAAGGGGAGGAGACAGCAAGTACTAATAAAATTGGGAGAATTCAATGTTCATGCCGCCAGGATGCAGACTCCCCAAGCGGAATATGAGGTGCTGTTCCTCCAATTTCCGGTGTTGCTCGCTCTGGCCACGGAGGAGACCCAGGACAGAGAGGTCGGATACGGAGTGGGAGGGGGAGTTGAAGTGCTGAGCCACCGGGAGGTCAGGTTGGTTATTGCGGACCGAGTGGAGGTGTTCGCCGAAACGATCGCCCAACCTCCGCTTGGTCTCTCAGATATAGATCGGCTGACATCTAGAGCAGCAGATGCAATAGATGAGGTTGGAGGAGATGCAGGTAAACCTCTGTCGCACCTGGAACGACTGCTTGGGCCCTTGAATGGAGTCGAGGGGGGAGGTAAAGGGACAAGCGTTGCATTTCTTGCGGTTGCAAGGGAAAGTGCCCAGAGAGGGGGTGGTACGGGAGGAAAGGGAAGAATTGACAAGGGAGTTATGGAGGGAGCGGTCTTTGCGGAAGGCAGATATGGGGGGAGATGGGCAGATGTGGCGAGAGGTGGGGTCACGTTGAAGGTGGCAAAACTGACTTGTATGTGACGGCTGGTGGGGTGAAAGGTGAGGACTAGGGGGACTCTGCCCTTGTTGCGGGTGGGGGGATGGGGAGAGAGAGCAGTGTTGCGGGGTATGGAAAAGACCCTGGTGCGAGCCTCATCTATGGTGGAGGAGGGGAACCCCCGTTCCCTGAAGAATGAGGACATTTCAGATACCCTGGTGTGGAACGCCTCATCCTGAGAGCAGATGCGGCGTAGACAAAGGAATTAGGAGTAGGGGATGGAGTCCTTACAGGAAGCAGGGTGGGAAGAAGTGGGAGTCAGTAGGTTTATAGTGGATGTCGGTCAGAAGTCTATCACCTGCAATGGAGATAGTGAGGTCAAGGAATGGTAGGGAAGTGTCGGAAATGGTCCAGGTGTATTTGAGTGCCGGATGGAAGTTAGTGGTGAAGTGGATGGTCAGTCAGTTGTGTGAGGGTGCAGGAGGTGGCACCAAAGCAGTCATCGATATAGCGGAGGTAGACGTCGGGGATGGGGCCCTGGTACATATTGAACAAGGATTGCTCAACGTAACCGACAAAGAGGCAGGCATAGCTGGGGCCCATGCGTGTGTCTATAGCTACGCCTTGTATTTGGAGGAAATGGGAGGAGTCAAACGTGAAGTTATTGACGGTAAGGACCAACTCCGCTAAGCGGAGGCGGGTGTCAGTGGCTGGGTATAGGTTGCTCCTCTGGTCGAGGAAGAACCGGAGGGCTTTGAGACCATCCTGGTGGGGGATGGAGGTGTAGAGTGACTGGACGTCTATGGTGAAGATGAGGGGGTGGGGGCCTAGAGAATGGAATGCGCGGAGACGACGGAGAGTGTCTGAGGTGTCTTGAACATAGGTATGGAGGGATTTAACCAAGGGGGATAGGATGGAGTCAAGGTATTTGGAAATGAGTTCGGTGGGGCACGAACAGGCAGAGACAATGGGTCTTCCAGGACAGTCAGGTTTGTGGATTTTGGGGAGAAGGTAAAATTGGGCCGTGCGGAGCTGGGGAACGATGAGGTTGGAGGCTCGGTCGGGTAGGGCATGGGAGTTGATGAAGTCGGTGATGGTGCTGGAGATGGTGGCCTGGAGCTTGTCAGTGGGGTCATGGTCCAGGGGTAGGAAGGAGGAGGTGTCCGAGAGTTGGCGTGTGGCCTCAGCTTTGTAGAGATCGGCGCGCCAGACTACCATGGCACCTCCTTGTCGGCGGGTTTGATAACCCAATCTGGGTTGTTGCGGAGTGAGTCGATGGGAGTACGTTCATGGGGGGGATTGGAGTGAGACAGGGGAGTGGAGAAGTTGAGGCGGTTGATGTCGCGACGGCAGTTTTGGATGAAGAGTTCTAAAGCCGGAAGATGGCCACGATGGGGGTTCCATGAGGAGGGTGTGCGTCGGAGATGGGAAAAAGGGTCATCAGTGGGTGGCAAGGACTCCCATTGGAATCATTGGAATCATCATTGCCATCCTCTCTGGGATAGGTAGTTACCAGCAGGAAGCTTGTCTGGCATATAATATAATTTTTATCTGACCTGCAGGTTCATGTTGTGAACCAACAATGTATTTATAATAATCCATAGGCTCTCAATACCAGTATTCCTGATTGAGTGGCAGGTCGAAGAGATTGTGTTGTGCACTCTGGCGACTCAGACATGTGGTTTCAGTCAAAGGACTGTGAGGCAATTCCTGATTCAGCCTTGCATTATACTAATTTCCACTGAGGGAAAACGCTGAGTATTCGTGGTGACTCTTAGTCAAGAGTTGACAGGGAACTCGTATTCCCACATCAAAGGGAGACTGTGGTTTCAGCTCTAGTCATAAGGTTCTGATTATATGTTATCAGCGAAATGTATGAATAACTAGATAATGCATCTTCCGCGGCAAGAGAAGCCAAAGGATTTCCGTCCGTATGGTCAATAGAGGAACAGGGGTTTCGAGTGCAATCAGTGACAGCTCATCTGAGGATGAGTGGTCTGGCCAAGGACTAGAGGGGTCTATTTCTGATACTTCTCAAGATTACCGAATAAGGTTAACATTTGGCTAATCCGATCATGTGTTTAGTTACTCAGTTTAAGATGGATGATTGGCTTTCAGCAATTCAACTGATTCAGAGGATCGATCTTGAAGTTGCATACTCTGCCATATCTATACACACGAGGCACAGATTCTGCTGTTTTTGATAACAAAACCAGTGGTGAAAACCAATGCTGCCCTACTCAGATTAAAGGGCATTGTGTCATTGAGTTTTAGGTAATATGCAAAATTTGCAGCTGATAAAACTTAGGGGTTATCTGTAGATTCCTTTGGCAATATTAAAAATGAGGCAACATAAAATTTAACAGTGCCAATTTTGCCTATCATTCACGCCATGGTAAGGAGGCTGAAGCAACTCTTATTTAGTCACGAGTGATGGCTGGAGCAGCCTGTCTTCTCGGGCAGCTAGCTCTGCACAATTGTATGAGAAGCTTGTGAACAACATATCTGAGTTATTTTTAAATGGAAGTAACAGAGGTTTATGTGGCTTTCAGTTTGAGCCTAGAGAAGCGTTTATGTGATAGCACAATTGACATTGCTTGTGCTACTTTGTCATTCTCTATAGTACCATGTGGGATAATAAATGATTGGTTATTCACCCGCGGTTCACTAACATTGTGCAGGGTGTCTTTTATTTGACCACTCTAATAGCCTACACTCATTGTAGTGTGTGATGTATAACAGTAAATTATTATGCAAATTTATTCTACTATATTCTTAAAGGGAGCAGTATTTTTAAGATGATTATGCTTTCAGCAACTGATCTCAGAAAGAACAGAGCCTTTACTCAAATCTCTGGCTCGGTCTCTACATCATAACTGACATTAGGGTAGCTTGTTATGGGAATGATCTCATAAGCAAAATGGGCAGGATTGCGTACATTTGAAGTTCACAGCATACCCACCAGAGCAGAGATCGGGGGTGTCATTAGGTATATAAGTGCACTGGGCTTGCTAGTACCTATGAGATGAAAGATAGTTTCTTTTTTGTTATTCAATACTCAAGATATTGCTGATGGCTCATTAGCAACAAATAGAATGGATTTTCCCTTTCATCATACAGCAAGAGGCTTACATAGTGCGTGATAATAAATTATAAAATTTGGTTGAATATGTCTGGATATTTGCAGATAGAATTCTGCACAGTGTTGCATGAGTTATTGTCTAACTCAACAGTCTACTGGGACTATGGTCCGGTTAAGAACAATGGCCATGTATGCAAGTTACCATCATGATATTAATAACCCATGTTTTTTCTACCATTAATGGTTTATCTGTTTAAGTGTTTCACACACAGATTGGGTTACTGCATGAAACTACAGAGCTTTGAATTCTTCACGTAGTCACTCACGTGACTTTGAAATAAAATAGAAAGATTAAACGAGAACTTACCGTTTGAAGTTTGATCTTTATTTTATGAGAAGTTGAAGTGAGGGAATATGTGCCCTCCACTCCCAACCCTACTTCTCATAAAGACCATTCGGTAGTTTAAGCTCGTTAATCTTTCTATAGCTTAGGTCAGCAACTATTCTGTGGTTTCATACAGCTGCTCTAAAGATTGATGCACATGCGGACTGGCGGGCTCTTCATGTATTCCCTCACTTCAACTTCTCATAAAATAAAGATCAAACTTCTAACGGTAAGTTCTAGTTTAATCTTTCTATACTCTTGCACAGAGTAGGGGAGTGGAGGACCAGAGGACATTGGTTTAAGGTAAGGGGAGAAAGTTTTAATATGAACCTAAGGGTACATATTTTTTACACAAAGGGTAGGTATGTGTATGGAACTAGCTGCCGGATGAGGTAGTTGAGGCAGGTACTATTGCAACAAAGGCAGGTGAGACTAGTGTATTTCACTATGTTGGTCGGTGTGGGCAAGTTGGACCAAAGGGCACTTCCATCGACTCCGTCACTACAGACCAAGTACTGGTTTGTTTAAGCATTAGAAAGGTAGCATGTGCATGAAGCTCTTCAAAATGGACACGGCAAACAGAAGCCATCATAAACTGGCTGCCTACTTGCTTTTCTTCGAATTAATATTAGCATACATCGCACCCCAATCAGGTGGAGGCTCACATCAGTTGAAGATGAGGAACAGCAGCTGTTTGCCTTTCAACAGCCCAATCATAGTAGGCGCTGACTCTGGACATACTGTATGAGCCTTTGTTCATAATGCTGGCATCTGGATAACATTTTGCAACAGCTGTTGTCTCATGTGCATAAGGCTATCCTAGGGCAAACCACTAAGGACTTGCCTTGTCTTTGGCCTGTGGTATATCTAATCAATGCAAGTCAGGTATGAAATGTGCGTAAATGTTTCATTCTGCAGGACATACATCTTGAGTTGAATTTAGTTGATTGTCGCGTGTACCGAGGTTCTGTGAAAAGATTTTCTCTCACCTTGTTAGAAATTCAAACATAAATAATATAATAAAATCTGCAGACCACTTCACAGAAAAGCAAGAAAGATAAGGGTTATACAACTGTCAAATGTAATTAAGTCACATCGGCACGGTGGTGCAGCGGTAGAGTTGCTGCCTTACAGCACTAGCGGCGCCAGAGACCCAAGTTCAATCCTGACTATGTGTGCTGTCTGTATGGAGTTTGCACGTTCTCCCCATGGGTTTTCTCCAAGATCTTTGGTTTCCTCCCACACTCCAAAATATTACAGGTTTGTAGGTTAACTGGCTTGGTATAAGTGCAAAAAATTGTCCCTCGTGTGTGTAGGATAGCGTTAATGTGCGGGAATCGCTGGTCAGCGGGGACACAGTGGGCCAAAGGGCCTGTTACCATGCTGAATCTCAAAAACTGGAAACTAAAACTAATTGACATTCGGGGTGGATTTTACTCTAAATTGCTATCTGATGGCGGTGCAGGCTCGAAGGGCCGAATGGCCTACTCCTCCACCTATTTTCTATGTTTTCTATGATTATTTGAACAAAATCACATGGTGCTGTAGCTTAAATTTAATTGTATGGAGAATGTACCAGCACCTTTAGAGGAACATTAATTTAATTTATTTGGTACAGATGTCCATCGGAATAAAATAAAGACTAAGTCAGTGAGATATTTTTAGACCGATTTGAATTTGAGCAACTATAAATTGTAGGAGGGGACGAAGTCTAACGGAGATAAAGCATTCCTTTTAATGTAATTGAGGAAAAATGAATTAAAATAATGTCAGCCGATGTCTTGCTTTCAATACAATGAGAATTGCATGGAAGATAACACATTTGGGACTCAATGGAGACAAAGTGGAGATTAGATGAAAACAGACACTTGTCACACAGTCAAAGTAATACATAGTCACAATATAGACCAATTTTCTATTGCTGGGTTAACTCTCGATTAAGAGTTGTGAGGCTTAACCAATTATAGTGAAAGGCCTTGATAGAGTAGACGTGGAGAGGATGTTTCTACTTGTGGGAGAGTCTAGGACCAGATCAGAATAAATCGACATACCGTTACAAAGGAGATGAGGAGGAATTTCTTTAGTCAAAAGACAGTGAATCTGTGGAAATCATTGCCACAGAAGACTATACAGGCCAAGTCAATGGATATTTGTAAAGCGGAGAGTGATAGATTTTTGATAAGTATGGATGTCAGGGGTTGTGGGGAGAATGCAGGAGAAAGGGGATGGGAGAGAAAGATAGATCAGCCATGATTGAATGGCAAATAGACTTGAAGGGCCAAATTTCTGCTCCTATAACCCATATACATGAATTAAATGGCAAAATAGGCTCAAGGAGCCATATGATTTGCTCCTAGCTCCAAAATCGCATGTGATAGAGAATTTAAACACTACTAAAGATAGACACAAATTGCTGGAGTAACTCAGCGGGACAGGCAGCATCTCTGAATGGGTGACACATCAGGTCCAGATCCTTCTTCAGAATCTGAAGAAGGGTCTCAACCCAAAACGTCGCCCATTCCTTCAATCCAGAAATGCTGCCTGTCCCGCTGAGATACTCAGCACTTTGTATCTATCTTTGGTGTAAACCTGTAGTTCCTTCCTACACCTTAAACACTACAAATGTCATCTATTAGATAATGCAGAACTCTATAGCAGTGATGTATAACTGAGTAGAGTATCACATAGAAACGTAGAAAATATGTGCAGGAATAGGCCATTCAGCCCTTCGAGCCAGCACCACAACTAAATATGATCATGGCTGGTCATCCAAAATCAGTACCCCTTACCTGGTTTTTCCCCATATCCCTTGATTCCGTTAGCCCTAAGAGCTAAATCTCTTGAAAACACCCAGTAAATTGGCCTCCACTGCCTTTTGTTGCAGAGAATTCCACAGATTCACAACTCCCTGGGTGAAAAAGTTTTTTCCACATTTCAGTCCTCAATGGCCTGCATCTTATTCTTAAACTGCGACCCCTGGTTCTGGACTCCCCCAACGTGGGGAACATTTTTCCTGCATCTAGCCTGTCCAATCCCTTAAGAATTTTATATGTTTCTATAAGATTGCCTCTCATCCTTCTAAATTACAGTGAATATAAGCCGAGTTGAATCTTTCTAGCATCATATGTCAGTCCCGCCATCCAGGCAATGAACCTGATGAACCTACGCTGCACCTCCTCAATAGCAATGGGAAAACCTTGGCTGAACCTGGCACTCACGTATTGTGTCTACTCGCCTTACCTCTGCTGTTGATTTTGATGTTCATGGGGATCTGCGATGCCATGGCCAGCAGGTTCTGCTGCAGTGCCTGTTGCATGAACCTCTGCTGCTCCTCCGCCATGGCCAGCTTCCTCTTCTCTGGTGGTTCCCCCGAATCCAGCTTCTCTCGGAGCTGGTCCAGGGCTACCGCCTGCGCTGCTGCCATCTGCGACACTGCGGCCTGAGCTGCGAAGGCCTGGCTGGTGCTGACGTGGTGGCCCGCAATGCTGAGCGGGATGGCTATCCGATTGTGCCCCGCTGTTGACAGCGCAGATTCCTCTGGGAATGGGAAAGGGCAAAGAAAGTCAGCAAAATGAGGCAGATTGGTCCGCCAAACACGAGGCTGGCTCTTTCACTTCCATTCTTAGTGGAGGTCAGAACTACGAGGTTTGCAAGAAGAAGACAATAATCACATAATTATGGGGCAGGAGGATTCTTCACTTTGAACTCACCAGCTCCCTTTAGGGCCATTTTATAAAAATTAACAATAGATATAATAGAAATCAAGGATAGATACAAAAATCAGCAGGTCAGGCGGCATCTCTGGAGCAAAATAATTGGTGACATTTCGGGTCAGTCTCAAGAAGAGTTACTGATTCTTTTTTTCTAGAGAGTCTGCCTGACCTGCTGAGTCTCTTCAGAGTTTGTGTCCTTCTACATTGTAAACCAACATCTGCAGTTCCTTCCTATACATTTATTAGAAATCAAATCAGGGATCTTCAAACTAATGTGGAAACAAAGAAGTGCAGATGCTGATTAATGCACAAAATGGTACAAAGTGCTGGAGTAACTCAACAGCATCTCTGGATAATATATTCAGGTGACGTTTCGGTTTGAGACCCTTCTTCAGGACAGTTTCTTCCCATCTGTCATAAGGCAACTGAACCAACCTGTCACCAACTAGAAGGCTGTCCTGACCTACCATCTACTTCATTGGAGAACCTCAGACTATCGTTTAGCAGACTTTACTGGACTTTTTCTTGCACAAAACATTATTCCCTTATCCTGTATCTGTACACTATGGATCACTTGATTGTGATCATGTATCGTGTGTTTTGTTGATTGGATTGCATGCAACTAAAAAAGCTGTATGCTGTACCTCAGCATACGTGACAATAATAATCTAAACTAAACTAAACGCAGGCTGTCATATTTAATGAGCAGTATCTGTGGAAGGAGAAAAAGAGAAAATGCAACAGGTCATCAGAACGGAGAACAGATCATCCACCTGAAACATTGTCCATTTCTCTCTCCAAGAATGCTGTCTGACCTGTAGAGAATCTCCAGCGTTTGCTGTATATTCACATTTCCAATATCTGTTTTTGGATCCTAATTCAGATGCCTGATGGGGGTTCAAACATTAACATTCACTCTATCCCCTCACCCCCCCCCCCCCCCCCTTCACCCCCCCCCTCTCTCCCCTCCCCCCCCTCTGCCCCCTCCCCTCCCCCCTCACCCCACCCCCATCCCCTCCCCTCATCCCCTCCCCTCCCCCCCCACCCCCCCTCCCCTCTCCCCCTCCCCCACCCCCCCTCTGCCCCCCCCCCCTCATCCCCTCCCCTCTGCCCCCCCCACCCCCCCCTTCCCTCTCCCCCCCTCCCCCCCCCCCCCCTCCCCCTCTCTTCCCCCCCTCCCCCCCCCCTCCCCCCCTCCCCTCCCCCCCCTCCTCGGCCCCCCCCTCCCCCCCCCTCTGCCCCCCTCCCCTCCTCCCCCTCCCTTCCTCTACCTCCCCCCCCCCCTAACTATCCCTCTCCTCCACCCTTCCCTCCTCCCCCGCCCTCCTCCCCCCCCTCCCCCCCCCCTCCCCCCCCCCCCCCCCCCCCTCCCTCCCCCCCCTCCCCCCTCCCCCCCCCTCACCCCCTCTGCCCCCCCCCTCCCCTCTGCCCCTCCCCCCTCCCCCTCTGCCCCCTTGTGCCCCCCTCCCCCCCCCACCCCTCACTCTGCCCCCTCCCCTCACCCCCCCTCCCCCCCTCTGCCCCCTACCCTCATGCCCCTGTCCCATCACCCCCCCTGCTCCCCCTCCCCCCCTTCACCCTCTTCTGCCCCTCCCCTCACCCTCTTCTGCCCCTCCCCCACTTCCCCTTCCCTTCATCCCCCACCCACCCCCTCTGCCCCCACCCTCATCTTACCGACACCTACTGTTTTAGACACAGGGTGTGGTATTTGTTTTCCATTGACTTGTTAATGTAAGGGGAAAGCTTACAATTAGTGGCAAGACCCTTTGCAGCATTGATATAGAGAGGTGCATTGATGTAGAGAGGGATCTTGGGGTTCAAGACTACAACTACCTGAAACTGAAAACCCAAGTTGATAGGGTGGTAAAGAAGGCATGTCGTATGCTTGCCTTCATTAGTCGGGGCATTGAGTTTGAGTCAGGAAGTTATGATGCACCTTGATCGGACTTTGATTGGGCCACATTTGGTATATTGTTGGCTTAGCGCCAATTGAAAAATGTTATCGCTGCTGCTGTTATCCTACTCATGGGTTTTATTTTATCACATATCACATTATTTATCACATTTATTCAGACCACTGGACCCATGCCAGTTCCAAAGAGAGCTATCCCATTAGTCCCATTTATCTTTCCTGTCTCTCCTATCGCTAGAAAAACTCTTATATGCCCAAAACAGTACTGATTTTAAGACTTTGCTAGCGACAAGTCGTGGAATTAGCTGCCCATTATTGATGAAGAAGTGATTTGATGTTACCCGAGTTAATGAAAGACAGTACAGTAATTTGGAAGTCCCAATATCTGCCTGATCTGATATGATCTGAAAGACAGCAACTCTGACAATTTCATTCATTCCACTCCAGAGATGCTGCCTGACCCGCTGACTCATTCCAGCGTTTTGTGTTTAACATTACAATGATAGACAATAGACAATAGGTGCAGGACTAGGCCATTTGGTCCTTCGAGCCAGCACCACCATGCACTGTGATCATGGCTGATCATCCACAATCAGTACCTCGTTCCTGCCTTCACCCCATATCCCCTGACTCTGCTATATTTAAGACGGTCTTCTTTAATGCGCCTCATGATGCACATACCGTTTTGTAACAGGAACAGGCAACAACAGTAAGTTGCTAAAACTACCACACTATAGATGTTAAACATTGTTGCCATTTGAAGCAGTGAAGGGTGACTATTCCTCTGGCTCCAATCCTCTATCAGTTCCATGCACGGCCTGGCAGTCTTTACACACTTGGGACTATAAGAAGAAGGTTTAATTGAAATCATCTTCTTCTGATAATGAAAGACATTGGAGTACGGGGAGGAAAGATTTAAAGGAGAGGGAACACTCTTTTGGATGACTGCATTAAGATGGGACAAATTATCTTTCTAATGTGCAGTGGCGGAGGGAAGCTATTCTGGTGAGGCACTGCACTATACAGATGAGGAAAGCCCCAGGCTCCATTTAATTTAGTTCTAACTTACTGCTAATTTAGTGCATGCTGGCTGGCAAAACACAGTTACAATCTTGGCTGATGAGTCCCGGCTAAAAAAAACTATTTGTGTGAATGCAGCTGAAACATAGAAACATAGAAAATAAGTGCAGGAGTAGGCCATTCGACCCTTCGAGCCTGCACCACCATTCAATATGATCATGGCTGATCATCCAACTCAGTATCTTGTACCTGCTTTCTCTCCATACCTCCTGATCCCTTTAGCCACAAGGGCCACATCTAACTCCCTCTTAAATATAGCCAATGAACTGGCCTCAACTACATTCTGTGGCAGAGAATTCCAGAGATTCACCACTCTCTGTGTAAAAAATGTTTTTCTCATCTCAGTCCTAAAAGATTTCCCCTTTATCCTTAAACTGTGACCCCTTGTTCTGGACTTCCCCAACATCGGGAACAATCTTCCTGCATCTAGCCTGTCCAACCCCTTAAAAATTTTGTACGTTTCTATAAGATCCCCCCTCAATCTTCTAAATTCTAGAAGATTGAGGGGGGAATCTTATAGAAACTTACAAAATGAAATCAGCACCCTTGCAAGCTTTGTTAAGCACTGTCCCGCACAAATGGATAATAACCGATTTAAAATGCTCCGAGGCAATGCCATTGGGAAGGGACATTTTTCATAAACCACATATTTCTCTAAATCTTCACATACCTGTCCAAATGCCTTTTAAACATTGTATCCTCCTCCATCACCTCCTCTTGCAGCTCATTCCATATACACATTGTGCTCCATGGGAAAACACCTTTAAATCTTTCCCCTCTCTCATCTTAATCACATGGTCTCTAGTTTTAGGAACTCCACCCTCAGAAAAAGACTATCACCATCTATGCTCTTCATTATTTTATAAACTTCTACAAGGTGGGAAATGGTCCTGGCCCATGAATGTCTCCTTAAAACTCAAGCTCTGCATCCAGGTAACATACCTATGAATCTTTTCTGCTTTCTCTCTAATTTAATTACGCCCTTCCTATACCGGTGGCAATCAAAGCAGAACACAATATTCCAACATACCTTAACTAATGATTTATACTACACTAACACAATGTCCCAACTCCTCTATTCAATACCTCGGCCGATGAAGGCAAGCATGCCGTATGTTTTCTTCACCACTTTGTGCACCTGTGTTGCAACTTTCAGGGAGCTATGCAATTGTTCCCCAATTTGTACAAGGAATTGGAAATGAAAACAGAAATGCTGGAAATATTCAGCAAGTTAGGCAACATCGGTGGAAAGAAAAGTTTTCAGGTTGGTGACCTCTTATTAGAACTTACCTGGTGAATTTCTCCAGCAATTTCTGTTTTCATTACAGATTCCCAGTTGCTATGATTTTTGCTTCATCCTTCTTAATCCATTTCTGGCATTAGACTGCTAAATTTCTAATGTAAAATAGTTGTTTCCTTTTATGATGCAATCATGGTTATTAACCTAATTTAATATATATTTAATATATATTTAAAGCTCCTTTATATCCACCTTAAATTGCTTATAATAATATCTGAGCCTCTCCTCAATACTTTTCATTTGTTATTCTCTGGAAATTGAAACTGAAAATCACTTATCACATAATAATTTAAAAAAAAAATACACACACTTTGGCTTAAAACAATTTGCCCATTATTTGAAAATACTTAAATCTCCCCATCACAGAGGAAGGAAGGAAGGTAACTAAAATGCCTGACACCATGGGAAAGAGAAATAAACATGATCCAGGTTTTGCAGTCTTTATGCCAAGAGCCCTTGTTAAGAATGTACACTCACGTGCCCAGATTCATCTTCATCAATGAGTTCAACATTTGGTACAAAAAAGTCCACAGAGTAAATCCATTGCATATCAGTAAACACATTTTAAATTATTAACTCAAGGATCAGATAATTCTGAGCGCATGGAATATTTTACCATGTCAATTTAGAAACAAATTTACAAGCCAATATTTCAACACTAACTTTTAAACATCTCATCAATCTATTATAACAGAGCCTAATTATGTAAAAATAAAAAATAATACCTTTTTTTATTGAATGTCCATGGCTAATGTGGCCACCATTATGAGTGGATATAGCTATGGTTGGCATCTGTATCTTCGGAGAGGATAAGATATTTGGTGTCCCCACAGGGGAGTAGTTAAACAATGTAGACCCATAACTTTGCCTCCGGCCCTCTCGTCGGTTACTATCAATAGCTGCCTGGAGCTCTCCAGGTGAGCTCAAACCTCGCTTTTCACATTCATATGGATATAGGTACTTCATGTATCTGGCAGGCAATTAAAAAAAACAAATTAAGTAACAAATAATTACAGGATGTTTGAGGCCGTACCTTGGTTACAACAGGTTTCCATTCCCGAGAACAGTTTGCAATCCAAATCCGCCTCTACTTTGGAAATGAACAAAAGTACTGTGTGGGAGAAGGTCACAAAAACATATATCATAGGAGCAGAATTTGGCCATTCAGCGCATCGTCTACTCCGCCGTTTAATCTGCTTCTTCTTCTTCTTGCGTATGGCGTGCACAGCCTAAAGTTGTAAGACAACTTGTTTAAGAAGGAACTGCAGATGCTGGAGAATCGAAGGTAAACAAAAATGCTGGAGAAACTCAGCGGGTGAGGCAGCATCCATGGAGCGAAGGAACTAGGCAACGTTTTTGGTCGAAACCCTTCTTCAGACAACTTGTTCTGTTTGATCTTCTGTTTGTGCACGCCAGGTTGATTAAGCATGGTTGATTAAGATTAAACAATACAGAGCTTGCAGTATATTTTTACACCCATTTAACATCAAGCTCCTGGAGACAGGTAAACATATGCATGAAACTAAAATATCTTATTACACTTCCACAACATGAAGGCATTATCCTGGCCTTCGAAATATCAATTAGAGTCATAGAGTGATACAATGTTGAAACAGGCCCTTCGGCCCAACTTGCCCATACCGGCCAACAATGTCCCATCTACACTAGTCCCACTTGCCTGCGCTTGGTCCACATCCCTACAAACCCGTCCTTTCCATGTACCTGTCTAAATGTTTCTTAAACAATGGGATAGTCCCAGCCTCAATCACCTCCTCTGGCAGCTTGTTTCACACACCCACCACTCTTTGTGTGAAAAAGTTACCCCTCGGATTCCTATTAAATCTTTTCCCCTTCACCTTGAACTTATGTCCTCTAGTCCTCAATTCCCCTACTCTGGGTAAAAGACTCTGTGCATCTAGCCAATTTCCTTCAGGCTGTAATGTTGGCTTCTGTGGGAAATGATATCAGACCTGCAGAAGCAAATAGGATTGGGCGGGCTAATTGGACAAAGATATCTCTGGATGAGCAATAGCTTTTAGTGCAGTTCTTCAAGCTTGACGCCTCCATCCTTCTACCTCCAGAGACATGAGCTGCTTGCCAATTTGGCAGCAGTCAACAGAGCATGTCTGGAGCATCTTGCTGCTCATCACCTTGACTCAGCTAACTAAGAAATTTAAAAGCAAACGTTTTACTTGATAATTCACTGGACATTGGTGAGGTCACTTTTGGAGTATTGTGTTCTGTTTTGGTCACCCTGTTGTAGGAGAGATGTTAGACACAAAATGCTGGAGTAACTCAGCGGGACAGACAGCATCTCTGGAGAGAAGGAATGGGTGATGTTTCGGGTCGAGACCCTTCTTCAGACTGATGTTGTTTAGCTGGAAAGGGTACAGAGAAGTTTTACGAGGATGTTGCCAGGTCACGAGGACTTGAGCTATAGGGAGAGGTTGAGCAGGCTAAGGTTATTCCTTGGAGTGCAAGTGGATGAGGGGTTATCTTATAGAGGTGTACAAGATCATGCGGTGAATAGAAAGGGTAAATGCACAGTGTCTTTTACCCAGAGTAGGGGAATCAAAAAACAGAGGTCATCGGTTTAAACTGAAAGGGGAAAGATTTAATAGGAACCTGAACTTTTTCACCCAAAAGGTGATGGGTATATAAATGAGCTACCAGAGGGTAGTTGAGACAGGTACTCTCACAACATTTAAAAGACATTTGGACAGGTACGGTACAACGATAGGAAAGGTTTAGAAGGATAGAAGGATATGGGCCAAATGCAGGCAATTGGGAGTAGTGTAGATGGGGCACCTTAATCGGCATGGACTAGTTGGGCCGAAGGGCCTGTTTCCATGCTGTATGACTCTATAACTCTTATCAGTAAAAAAAATAAGTATATAGAACAGTGTACTGGACAGCCAGTGGAACAGGAAAAATCAATGGATTTCAGGGGAAAAAATATGTTTCTTCTAATCAACCCATCCAATTCTGGAATATAAGAAATACACCAAAGGGATTCTGTGAATACATAGTGTACAGCACAGAAGAAGCCTATTTGGCACATCATTCATGCTGAGTGGCTCAGAGCAGAGCATTCCCATTGCTCCCATTCCCCATCCTTATTTCCCTCTAGCTCTGCAACTTGAGTGAATTGCCACTTGCCGACACTATGGAGTCATTTACAGGCCCGCATTAAGCTACCAGTACTTCTTGGGATGTGGGAAGATACTGGAGCCCCTGATGTAAACCCATACCGACATAGAAACATAGAAACATAGAAAATAGGTGCAGGAGTAGGCCATTTGGCCCTTCGAGCCTGCACCGCCATTCAATATGATCATGGCTGATCATCCCACTCAGTATCCCGTACCTGCCTTCTCTCCATACCCCCTGATCCCCTTGGCCCCCTTAGACATAGAGAGAACATGCAGATTTCACACAGACAGAACCCAAGGTTACAACCAAGACCCAGTTCCTGTATCTTTGAGACGGTATTGGTGGACTGTTCAACAGATTTTGGGTCCATTTGTTCCCATTATTTTGTTTTTCCATGAAAGTGTATAGAAAATAAGAGGGGTTAGGACCAGAAAAGTTTTCGAACTTCTTCTTACCCCTTTTGAACATGAACGATATTATTTGTATTATTTGAGTTACTTATCTGTTTGTTTTCCTTTGTGTTTTATTTTCTTTTTTTTATTGCTTACAAGTTTATTTGTGTTTGTATTTTTTAACATGTTCAATAAATTAATAAAGTAAAAAGTAAGTATTGGTCTTACTTTATTATTGTCACTGGTACTGAGATACAGTGAAAGCCTTTGTTCTGCATACAATTCTGGTAAATCATACCATGTGTGAGTACATCAGGCAGTGCAAAATGGAAAATAAACTGAGTGTAGAATATAGTGTTACACCGACAAAGAAAGTGCAGATTTTTTTTAAAGTGCAATGGCCGCAATGAAAAATTGAGATTTTTTCTTTAGCTAATGAGATGTCGGTAGCACCAACTGCTGTGCCTCTATTCAGATTATAACCATATAACCATACAACAATTACAGCACGGAAACAGGCCATTTCGACCCTTCTAGTCCTTGCCGAACACATAATCTCCCCTAGTCCCATATACCTGCGCTGAGACCATAACCCTCCATTCCCTTCCCATCCATATAACTATCCAATTTATTTTTAAATGATAAAAACGAACCTGCCTCCACCACCTTCACTGGAAGCTTATTCCACACAGCTACCACTCTCTGAGTAAAGATTAGATGGACCTTCTCTGCTCTTATCATGACCAGAACTTTACTAGGGTTATAAATAAGACCATACTTGACACATTATTCATTTTATCCACTGATCAATTTGCCTTTTCCATGCAGGTAACCATAGCTGGAGATACTGTTGGATGCTGCATAATATGCCACTATAACTTACAGTGGGTTCAAGGAAAGAGTGTTCACGTCGCGGCCCTGTTTCCACCAATCTTTCTACCACCACACACAAGAAGCACAAGAAGCGACAAGACAGGCACCATTGTATGCAGATGCCGAGAAGTGTGTTCAGTTCTGGCTGAACAACTTCTAATCTTGTGTGTGGACTCGATAAGACTGACAGTGTTTTAGAGATAACATCCATGTTACAAAATGACTTGAGAACAGATGATAGGAAAGCACATACATCAAAATATAGGAGATACAAGAAACTGCAGATACTGGTTTACTTGGTGATGATGGGGGTAAGTGCAACTGGGCGGAAGTCGTTGAGGCTTGCCGCAGTGGAGTGTTTTGGCACTGGCACGATGGAGGTGGTTTTAAGGCAAGTGGGGACAACTGCTTGGGCAAGTGACAGGTTGAAGATGTCAGTCCAGATGTCTGTCAGCTGCGCAGCACAGGCCCTGAGCACGTGCCCGGGGATGCCGTCAGGGCCAGCAGCTTTACGTGCATTAGTCCTACTCAGTGCCACGTATACGTCGTAGGGGGTGAGTGTGAGGGGTTGGTGATCGGCAGGTAGCACAGCCTTGATGGCTGTCTCTAGATTGTCCCTGTCGAAGCGGCCATAGAAGTGATTAAGCTCCTCAAGGAAGGAGGCGTCGCTGGATGTGGGGGTGGTGTTGGAGGGTCTGTAGTCCGTGATGGCCTGGATGCCTTGCCACATGCGTCCGGGGTCGGAGTTGTTGTTGAAGTGCTCCTCAATCCTGAGCTTATGGCAGTGCTTGGCCTTCCTGATGCCCCTTTTCAGGTTAGCCCTGGATGAACTGTAGGCTCGAGCATCGCCTGACCTGAAAGCGGTGTCCCGTGCTTTCAGCAGTAGCCTTACCTCGCTGTTCATCCATGGCTTCTGATTCGGGAATATGGTCACCTGTTTGAGGGAGGTGACACTATTGATGGTGGAGTTTATAAAGTCCAGAACAGAGGATGTGTAGGAATCAATGTCCGTGTGGGAGTCAAGGGTGGCCTGGGCTGCAAACGCCTTCCAGTCAGTGTTTCCAAAACACTGCTGAAGTGTGAAGTCCGCTTCCTCCGACCAGACTTTAACTGTCCTCACAGTTGGTTTAACCCGTCTGATGAGTGGGGAGTACTTAGGGAGCAGGAACAATGAGACGTGATCAGACTGACCAAGGTGGGGGAGGGGGATGGTTTTGTAAGCTTCAGCCATGTTGGTGTAGACTTTGTCCAGTGTCTTGTCTACTCTAGTGGGGAAGGAGACATGTTGGTGGAATTTGGGGAGTACAGTCTTCAGGTTGGAGTGATTGAAATCACCCGCAACAATGAAGGCTGCATCGGGGTTGTGCGTCTGTTGATTGCTAATGGCAGTATGCAGCTCTTTCATTGCAAGCTTGGCATTAGCATCAGGAGGGATATAAGCTGCAGTCACAACAGTGGAGGTAAACTCTCTGAGCAGATAGAACGGTCTGCATCTAACCAAAAGGAACTCAAGGTTAGCTGAGCAGTGACTCTCAATGATGGTGGAGTCCGTGCACCATGCTTTATTTACATAGAGTAGGGATATCAAGGACCAGAGGACAAACTGGAGGTTCAAGGTGAAGGGGAAAACATTTAATAAGAATCCGAGGGCTAACTCTTTCACACAAAGGGTGGTGGGTGTATGGAACAAGCTGCCAGAGGAGGTCTTCTTCTTATTGAGACCACACACAAGCTTGGAAGTTGTTCAGTCAGAGCTGAACACACATTTTACGGCATCTGCATACAATGTCTTGCACCTCTTGTGCTTCTTGTGTGTGGTGGTGGAAAGATTGGTGGAAACACGGCCACGAAGTGAACGCTCTTTCCTTGACCCTGCCAGAGGAGGTTGATAAGGCTGAGACTATCCCATCATTTAAGAAACAGTTAAGACAGGTACATGGATAGGACAGGTTTGGAGGGATATGGACCAAGCGCAGGCAAGTGGGACTAGTGCAACCAGGACTTTGTTGGCCAGTGTGGGCGTGTTGGGCTGAAGGGCCTGTTTCCACACTGTATCACTCTATGACTCTATAGATGTGAACACTACTGGGTATGACACTGTTGAGTGTATAGACACTGAGAATGCATGAAGAATTTTGCACAATTTTGGTATTGTATATATTTTTATTCTGAAGTTTATTTTTGCCATCAAAGCTTGTAAAAGCCACTTTCAAATGGCTTTCCGAAACTGTGCTTCTTTTTCTCTCCGCACCGCCTGAAAATCATTTTGATGTTCTCATCATCGAAGGGATAGATAGGAGTTGCAGCCTCAAAAATATAGCCACTATCATCAAACACCCCCTGGCCACACTCTCATTTCACTCCTGCCTTCGGGAACAAGGTATAGGAATCTGAAAATTGTTTCCATCAGGTTCAAGAACAGCTTCTTCCCAACAACAATTAGACTCAAACAGGACACAACATTAACCTCAATTATAAACTCCTGTGGATTGTATTTGGTCAAACAAAGGAGTTTAGGCATTTTTGTATTATTGTTATTAATTTATTGATTTTTTTTCTTTATTATATATAATATGTGACTATTGTGTTTAATTGCCTGTAACACTGCTCTATGGATGAATTTCACTGTTTCATTGTATATATATATATGACAATTAAATACTCGTGGCTTTCTGCCTTCCTTTGATCCTAATCAGTGATGTCATAAGGTCCATCTCGGAGCAGAGACCAAAGATCTAAGATCTTTGGCGGAGACGGCGTTCCAGCTTTCGGCGATGGCGACATCACCATGGAGGTCCGCTGGACTGGAGAGCGGTATCTTCGGCCTGGATCGATCGCCTCAGCGCAGAGGGAGAACAAGGAGGGAAGAGACGGAGACTAAGACTTTGCCTCCATCACAGTGAGGATGTGCTTGGTGAACTCACTGTGGTGGATGTTTAATTTGGGTTTATTGTATGTTTTGTTATTATTGATTCTGTGTATGACTGCATGCAACATAATTTCGTTCAGACCGAAAGGTCTCAATGACAATAAAGGATCTATCTATGTGGTAGGAACAGAATTAGGCCATTTGGCCCATCAAGTCTACTCCACCATTCAATCATGGCTGATCTATGTCTGCCTCCTAAACCCATTCTGCTGCCTTCTCCGCATAACCCCAGACACCAGAGGCAAGGGACTCAGAGTGGATTGCAGAGACAGAAAGCCACACAATCTGATCCCATTGCACATTGAAGAGTCATTCTACTCTACCGCTACAACTGCCCTTTCTGTACCCTGAATCTATTACAAGCATGTTTGATTGTAACATAAGACACATTTGTGTTTACTTACTGGGTTCTCAAGGTGAAAGCAGCACTGGTAATAGAGGTAGGAAGGTTGAGGCCTTTGGTGATTTCGCGCCAGATCTTCTTATTGATAACTTCCACTAAGCCACCTTTTTCAGTGACAAGCTTGTACAGACTGTAGAGATCTAACACCTGCTTGGCCATGATGGGAATCCGATTCACTGGAGTCCCTGTGTAAATTAAAAAAAATATCCACAATCAATTACATTAGCTTCAACAAATCGACAGACGTTCCACAGTTATAGGCTAATTAATTTGATTAAGTAAAGCACCTAATTGTTCAGTTTCTGTCAAAAAGGGGAAAAATAATATTTACTCCTCTTCCCAATGTATTGATGTTACACAGTTAATAAATGAAACAATTTCTGCTGCATTCAGTTTCAAATAATTTAAAAGGGGAGCAAACATATAATATTGACCCTGCAATTTTATTGCAAAGTGAAAGGTCATGGATCAAGGTTCGCCAAATTGGAAAAGAACAGGAGATAAGATAAACAAAGGAGTGATAAGTTAACACAATTCTGGAAATATTTGTGGTTGGATTGAGAGGGAGAAACCATGCCAAATGCTACCAAGATATTTAGCTCCATTTTATTATTATGGTTCAATCAATGTTGAATATTTTCTCTTCTGGAAATCCAATGCAAGTGAGCTCTATATTATGGGGGGCAGATTACCTACTAAAAAAACTGACAGTATTGTGAACACAAAATTATGTCATCTGCACTTGCGATAGCACGAGGTGAAATAAAAATACCGTGCTTATTTACTTTACTTCACAGGAATTCTGCAAAAGAGATTTTATTTCCTGTCTCTAATTTTTGGGTCAGAATCTTGGGTGAAATCCCATTACCTGACAGCTTGTAATGCAAGGGTCACCAGCATCCCTCATTTGAACTATTACATACGTATGCCGGGGCAACATAAACAACATGGAAAATGCCTTTTAAATCTGTTCAAATCTGTCGGTATTAGTCTGAGATATTCCGCTGATGTTATCAGAAAGGATAAAGCTTGTCTGGTCTTATACTATGCACAAGTGCCAGCCGATCATTTTGAACAAGGCTCTTACTCGTAAGCAAGTAAAAAGTTAATAAAGGTGGGCCCAAAATGTAGTAGTGTAGGTCTTGATGAAATTCAAAAGAAAGGTAACTGTGCTTTGTTATAAATGAATTATCACAGCCTCTGCTCATCAGTAACATCAAACCTGCCTTGTTAATGGTCATCCTAGACACTACTCCATTGTGGTTTAAACCTTTCAAATTTCAGACATTTGCAAATTTTGCAATCTCCCGTCATTTTCAATTGCCAACCACAGTTGAAAATCATCATTCCCCACCTCACACAGTTTGAGCTTTCTCCTTCATTGACGTGAATATTACTACGCATGCAATTGTTCCATAAATAGGTTAGCTCAGTGCAAGCCGCAGCTCCCATGAGTTACAGGGCAGAAGCCATCACTTGCCCTGCATTCTGCACTTTGTTTTCCAATTAAATATTTTAAAATGATGCATTGACCATTACACAGATAGCTGAGCTCACTGCTGTTTGTGGTTAATACCAATGATGTGGATGTGAATGTACAAAGCGTCATTGGTAAGTTTGTAGATGAGACTAAATTAGATGGAAGACAGTGAAGACAGTCATCAGAAATTGCAGCAGGGCAGCAGGCATCAACTGTACAAGTGGGCTCAGGAATTCCCATTAGAGTTTAATGCAGGTCAGTGCGGGGTTTCATTTTGGGAAGTCAAACCAGAATGGGGACTTCACAGTGAATGCAAGGGCCCTGGGCAGTGTTGTAGAGCAGAGGGATCCAGGAGTACAGGTACATACGGCTTCTGATAGATTGACCTTCATCAGACAGGGTATTGAGTATAGAATTGGGGACATTATACTACAGTTATCCAAGATGTTGATGAGCCTATTAACCTACAAACCTGTGCGTCTTTGGAGTGTGGGAGGAAACCGACGATTTCGGAGAAGACCCACGCAGGTCTCAGATAGAAAATACAAACTCCATACAGACAGCACCTGAGGGATAGGTTATACAGGCATTTGGAGAGGCAACGGCTGATTAGGGATAGTCAGCATGGTTTTATTCATGGGAGGGAGGTCGTGTCTCACAAATTTGATTGATTTTTTTGAAGATGGCATTTAATCCTTTAATTTTAAACAGGTCAAGTTTCACTAAATAAAGAGGTGATTTGGCTTGATTGTAATCATGTATGTTTTTCTGCTGACTGGTCAGCACGCTACAAAGGTTTTCCACTGTACCTCGTGACAATGAATTGAACTAATTAAACTAACTACTACATTTGTACAAAATCTCCAGATTTCTATACAGGGAGTGCAATGAAGATTTACTAGACTGGCTCCTTGGAGTCCACGTCTGTCATATGAGGGGAGATCGAGTAGACTAGGCCTCTATTCTTGACAGTTTGGAAGAATTAGAGTTTAGGTGTATACTAAGACAGACAAAATTCTTAGAGGGTTTCATATGGTAGAAAATCCTGCCCTTATTCATGTCCAGAATAATGTATCCAAATAAGGGATAGGCCATTAAGAATGGAAATGAAGAGAGATTTCTTCACTGTATGGGCAATTTTCTACTGTTTGGGCTGGGGTGGCTGCATCATTGATACTACTTGATACTATCATGCCCAACATTGAACTAATTGAGGGAATGAAGTGTATAGGAAGGAACTGCAGATGCTGGTTTTCACTGAATGGGTGACGTTGTGGGTCGAGATCCACCTTCAGACTTCTTCAGAGTCGGTAAAAGGGTCTCGATCTGAAACGTCACCCATTCCATCTCCCCAGAGATGCTGCCTGTCCCATTGAGTTTCTCCAGCATCTTGCGTCTATCAGAGAGATTTCTGGATATTAAGCAGATCATGTCATTTGGAGATGGGGCAATAACATCTGAAATAGATCAGCCAAGATCTTGTTGCATGGAGGAGCAATCTCGAGGAGATTAATGGCCACTCCTACACATTTTTCCTATATGCATTGGTCATAAACCCAAAATAATCCCCACCCCATAAATCTGATCAATTTTCATGGTGGGGGTCCCCTCTAACCTTATACAACTGGCACAGCAGTAGAGTTGCTGCCTGACAGCAGCGCCAGAGACCTGGGTATAATCCTGACTACGATACGATATGATACAATACTATACGATACATATACGCTAGAACTTTATCCTAGAAGGGAAATTGACGGGGGCTTGTCTGCACGGAGTTTGTACGTTCTCCCCATGACCTGCGTGGGTTTTCTCCAGGATCTCCAGTTTCCCCCCACCCTTCAAAGACGTACATGTTTGTAGGCTAATTGGCTTGGTAAATTTGTGGGTAAGAATGGGCGATGTTTCGGATCGAGACTCTTTTTCAGACTGAAGAAATCTGAAGAAGGGTCTTGACCCGCAACATCACCCTATAGGTGTAAACCAGCATCTGCAGTTCCTTCCTACACACTTAATTTGCATAATTAGTTCAATGTTGGGCATGGTAGTATCAAGTAGGACCAACAATCTAATTAGTGCAATGCTTCAGCACAACAACATCAAGTAGAACTCAATGATCTATTGCTTCAGACCTTGAATAACAGCTTCACATTTGCTCGGGAGATTGTAAATACTCAAATTGCTCTGCAAATATCATGAGATATGGAATGATATATCAATGCAGAAAGCAGATTATTGAACCTGATAATGTGTGTGTAAGTGGTTCTTTTGTACACTTGGCCTTTCTAATTAACCTGAGTTTAGCTGAGAGCAGCCTATTGTAAGCTGTGGATTTATGATAATACTGTAAAGACGAGTTCATTAAATATATGTCTGGCTCTATAATTCTTCATGTTCACTGGGGTTTCCTGAAAGGATAATTTGTAAATCACACTGTCGTGGAAATGATTTATTTTTCATTTAATGATGTTTCAAATTTCACAGTGAATCAAAATGAAACATGAAATTTTAGGTGTTTTATATTATCTGCTTCATTAATTTTACATTATTCACAGTTGTTCAGAGAAAATGAACCTTCCGATATCAGCTGATATATATATTGCTATTTTAAGTAAATTCACATATTTTTTGGCTCTAGTTTTCCTGAAAGTGTTTTTAATATGTTGGGTCGTGATGATGGGGGAGTGCGGTTGATATCAGAGTGTGATGATATCAGGGTGAGAGAGGGCTGCTAGTGCAGCAACTAATCAGCTCTCCAGATTTGATTCAACTCTATAGATGAATTCAGATCCACATCTTCCCGGTGATTACAAGAACAATTTACATGTAATTTAAAATGCAATACCTGCTCTTTTATCTCTTCACCAATATTAAGGAACCCGGTAACTCTTTTTCAAGTGAAGAATGAATTCACTTGCACATCTTACAACTTAATGTATTGTTTTCAGTGCTCAAAATACCAACAATAGAGAAATCTGTTTAGTTTAGATTGTACATTTTGGGGACTTAGTTTAGTTTTGGTTTAGTGACCCTTTGGCCCACCGAGTCCGCGCTGACAGGCAATCCCCGTACACTAGCACTCTCCTACACACTGGGAACAATTTAAATAAAGCCAATTAACCTACAAACCTTTGGAATGTGGGATGAAACTAGGACACCCGGAGAAAACCCACACAGTCACAGGGAGAACATACAAACTCTGTATAGGCAGGATTGAACCTGATGTTGTAATGCAGCAACTCTACTGCTGCACCACCGTGTCGCACACCTGATTGATGATATTTGCGCCTGGTGGAGATTTATTTATTCCTCTAACTCGCAAGCAGCTAATAGAGTCATAGAATTATTACTGCACAGGAGGAGGGTATTCATAAATCCTCGCGCACAGAACTGTACAGCATAAAAACAGACCCTTCGGCCCACAAGGTCTGTGCCAAACATGATGCCAACACCAACCCTTATCAGCCTATACATAATCCAAGTCTCTAGAAGGATGAGAGGGTATCTCATTGAAACAGATAAGACTGTTAAGGGCTTGGACACACTATAGGCATGTTCCCGATGTTGGGGGAGTCCAGAACCAGGGGCCACAGTTTAAGAATAAGGAGTAAGCCATTTAGAACGGAGACGAGGAAACACTTTTTCTCACAGAGAGTGGTGAGTCTGTGGAATTCTCTGCCTCAGAGGGCGGTGGAGGCAGGTTCTCTGGATGCTTTCAAGAGAGAGCTAGATAGGGCTCTTAAAAATAGCAGAGTCAGAGGATATGGGGAGAAGGCAGGAATAGGGTACTGATTGGGGATGATCAGCCATGATCACATTGAATGGCGGTGCTGGCCCGAAGGGCCAAATGGCCTACCCCTGCACCTATTATCTATTGTCTATTGTCTCTTGAATGCCACTACGGTTTCTGCCTCCATCACACCCATCAGCTAGTTCCACCTACCACCTTTTGTGTAAAAAACCTTCCCTGCACATCTCCTTTAAACTTTGCTCCTCTGAGTTTAAAGCCACTGTATGTTCTCCTCTGCATTCTTTTCAACGTCTCCAAATCCTTCCAGTAATGGGGCAACCAGAACTGCATGCAAAACTCTCAATTTGGCCTAACAAAAGTCCTATAAAGCTGCACCAGGACATAGACATAGAAACATAGAAACATAGACGTCCTACTTTAATACTCTAGTTCCCTACCGAAGAAGGCAAGCATATGCTATATACCATATGCCTTCTTTACCACTCTGTCTACTTATGTTATAACCATATAACAACCATATAACAATTACAGCACGGAAACAGGCCATCTCGACCCTTCTAGTCCGTGCCGAACACATAATCTCTCCTAGTCCCATATACCTGCGCTCAGACCATAACCCTCCATTCCCTTCCCATCCATATAACTATCCAATTTATTTTTAAATGATAAAAATGAACCTGCCTCCACCACCTTCACTGGAAGCTCATTCCACACAGCTACCACTCTCTGAGTAAAGAAGTTCCCCCTCATGTTACCCCTAAACTTCAGTCCCTTAATTCTCATGTCATGTCCCCTTGTTTGAATCTTCCCTACTCTCAGTGGGAAAAGCTTTTCCACGTCAACTCTGTCTATCCCTCTCATCATTTTAAATACCTCTATCAAGTCCCCCCTTAACCTTCTGCACTCCAAAGAATAAAGCCCTAACTTGTTCAACCTTTCTCTGTAACTTAGTTGCTGAAACCCAGGCAACATTCTAATAAATCTCCTCTGTACTCTCTCTATTTTGTTGACATCCTTCCTATAATTAGGCGACCAAAATTGTACACCATACTCCAGAATTGGCCTCACCAATGCCTTGTACAATTTTAACATTACATCCCAACTTCTATACTCAATGCTCTGATTTATAAAGGCCAGCACACCAAAAGCTTTCTGTACCACCCTATCTACATGAGATTCCACTTTCAGGGAACTGTGCACAGTTATTCCCAGATCCCTCTGTTCACCTACATTCTTCAATTCCCTACCATTTACCATGTACGTCCTATTTTGATTTGTCCTGCCAAGATGTAGCACCTCACACTTATCAGCATTAAACTCCATCTGCCATCTTTCAGCCCACTCTTCCAACTGGCATAAATCTCTCTGTAGACTTTGAAACTCTACTTCATTACCCGCAACCCCACCTATCTTAGTATCATCTGCATACTTACTAATCCAATTTACCACACCGTCATCCAGATCATTGATGTACATGACAAACAACAGTGGACCCAACACAGATCCCTGTGGCACCCCACTCGTCACTGGCCTCCAACCTGACAAACAACCATCCACCATTACTCTCTGGCATCTCCCATTCAGCCACTGTTGAATCCATCTTGCTACTCCACCATTAATACCCAACCATTGAACCTTCTTAACCAACCTTCCATGAGGAACCTTGTCAAAGGCCTTACTGGAGTCCATATACACAACATCCACTGCTTTACCCTCATCAATTTCCCGAGTAACATCTTCAAAAAATTCAAGAAGATTAGTTAAACATGACCTTCCAGGCACAAATCCATGTTGACTGTTCCTAATCAGACCCTGTTTATCCAGATGCTTATATATTATCTCTAAGTATTCTTTCCATTAATTTGCCCACCACTGATGTCAAACTAACAGGTCTATAATTGCTAGGTTTACTCTTAGACCCCTTTTTAAACAATGGAACAACATGCGCAGTACGCCAATCCTCCGGCACTATTCCCGTTTCTAATGACATTTGAAATATTTCTGCCATAGCCCCTGCTATTTCTACACTAACTTCCCTCAATGTCCTAGGGAATATCCTGTCCGGACCTGGAGACTTATCCACTTTTATATTTCTCAAAAGTGTCAGTACTTCCTCTTCTTTGATCCTCATAGTTTCCATAGCTACTGTACTTGTTTCCCTTACCTCACATAATTCAATATCCTTCTCCTTGGTGAATACCGAAGAAAAAGAAACTGTTCAATATCTCCCCCATCTCTTTTGGCTCTGCAGATAGTTGTCCACTCTGACTCTCTAATGGACCAATTTTATCCCTCGTTATCCTTTTGCTATTAATATAGCGGTAGAAACCCTTCGGATTTACTTTTACCTTACTTGCCAAAGCAACCTCATATCTTCTTTTAGCTTTTCTAATTTCTTTCTTAAGATTCTTTTTACATTTTTTATACTCCTCAAGCACCTCATTTACTCCATGCTGCCTATAATTATTGTAGATCTCCCTCTTTTTCCGAACCAAGTGTCCAATTTCCCTTGAAAACCATGGCTCTTTACAATTTTTACGATTTCCTTTCAACTGAACAGGGACATAAAGATTCTGTACTCTTAAAATTTCACCTTTAAATGTACTCCATTTCTCTTCCACATCTTTCCCATAAAACAAACTGTCCCAATTTACTCCTTTTAAATCCTTTCGCATCTCCTCAAAGTTAGCCTTTCTCCAATCAAAAATCTCAACCCTAGGTCCAGTTTTGTCCCTCTCCATAATTATATTGAAACTAATGGTATTGTGATCACTGGACCCGAACTGTTCCCCAACGCATACCTCTGCCACCTGACCCATCTCATTTCCTAACAGGAGGTCCAGTACCGCCCCTTCTCTAGTAGGTACTTCTATGTATTGTTGCAAAAAACTATCCTGCACACATTTTACAAACTCCAACCCATCCAGCCCATTTACAGAATGTGTTTCCCAGTCTATGTGTGGAAAATTGAAATCTCCCACAATCACTACTTTGTGCTTACTACTAATATCTGCAATCTCCTTACATATTTGCTCTTCCAATTCTCGCTCCCCATTTGGCGGTCTATAATACACCCCTATAAGTGTTGCTACCCCTTTCCCATTTCTCAGTTCCACCCAAATAGCCTCCCTAGACGAGCCCTCTAATCTATCCTGCCAAAGCACTGCTGTAATATCTTCCCTGATAAGCAATGCAACACCTCCACCTCTTGCCCCTCCAATTCTATCACACCTGAAGCAACGAAATCCTGGAATATTTAGTTTCCAATCACAGCCCTCCTGCAACCATGTTTCACTGATCACCACAACATCATACTTCCAGGTGTCAATCCAGGCTCTAAGTTCATCCACTTTTCTTACAATGCTCCTAGCATTAAAATATACACATTTAAGAAACCCACCCTCTCTTATTCTCTGATTATTTTCTTTTTCTTCTCTCTCCCCTACATTTTGGGTCAGATTGCTACCATTCTCTGCCCCCTGCTTCACACACTGACTGCTAGCTTTCCCAATTTGAGTCCCACCCCCCAACCATACTAGTTTAAAGTCTCCCCAGTAGCGTTTGCAAATCTCCCCGCCAGGATATTGGTCCCCCTTGAGTTCAAGTGCAACCCGTCCTTTCTGTACAGGTCGCACCTTCCCCAAAAGAGGTCCCAATGATCCAGAAACTTGAATCCATACCCACTGCACCAGTCCCTCATCCACGCATTTATCCTCCACCTCACTCCATTCCTACTCTCACTGTCGCGTGGCACAGGCGGTAATCCTGAGATTGTTACCTTTCCAGTCCTTCTCCTTAACTCTCTACCTAACTCCCTAAATTCTTCTTTCAAGACCTCTTCTCTTTTTTTACCTATGTCATTGGTACCTATATGCACCACAACCTCAGGCTCCTCTCCCTCCCATTTCAGGATTTCTTGGACACGTTCAGACACATCCCTGACCGTGGCACCAGGGAGGCAAACTACCATCCGGGACTCCTGTCTGCGTCCACAGAATCGCCTATCTGACCCCCTGACTATAGAGTCCCCTATTACAATTGCCCTCCCCTTCTTTTCCTTACCCTTCTGAGCAACCGGACCGGTCTTTGTGCCAGAGACCCGGTCGCTGTCGCAGCCCCCAGGTAGGCTGTGTCCCCCACCCTTACTCAAGCATGAGTACTTATTTTCAAGGTGTACAGCCACCGGGGTACTCACCAGTCCCTGCCTCTGCCCGTTGCCCTTCCTAACTGTGACCCAGTTTTCTGTCTCCCGTGGTCTTGGAGTGACCACCTCCCTGTAACTCCTTTCTATGACCTCCTCGCTCTCCCTGAGCAGACAGAGGTCATCGAGTTGCTGTTCCAGGTTCCTGTCACGGTCCCTTAGGAGCCCCTTTCAGGGAATTATGGACTTGAACCCTGAGATCCCTTTGTACATCAATGCTGTTAAGTTATTAGTTGTATATTTTTTCCTTACGTTCCACCTCCCAAAGTGCAATGCCTCACACGTGCTCAGAATGAAATCCATCTGACCATTTCCGTACGCTAATCAATCCCAGAATCCGCTCTGCGAAAAAGACAACTGTCTAGAAATTGGCGCATCCTCTTCAGCTCCACTGCACACATGCTTTGTTTGATGCTAACCACTTTTAAGATCTCCGGAAAAATATCACGTACGTAACCAAAAGCAGCAATGGCACTTTGCACACAAATTCTTGAGTGGGACACAGCAGTTCTCATCAGGAGCTTTATGCTGCCGTCATGGTTGCTGTGCTATTGTTGCAATGATCACTGGAAACGATAGAGAGCTTGATGCACTTTCCCCATGGGAAGCCCTGGACAGGCACAAGAAAGGTTGCCATAGAATTAGGAGAGAAATGTGACACGCAGAAAAAGGACATAGACATGCTGCGAGCCACAACGTTATTTCTTATGCAATTGATGCTGGCCAAATAATATTTTCGCTGAGGCAAATCATGCCTGAAAATTCTCCATTCTGTAATCCATCCAAGATGATCATTGTGTTATACATACTTTATTTCTGTGTAAAATGGGTTCATTTTCTAGACATTTAAAAAAATAATATCTGTATCCAAAACTGGACACATCATGAAGTCATTCTATAAAGTTCCATGAAGTTTCTATGATGCAAGAGAGTTCAGAATGCAAGGTTGAAAATTAAATGTTAGTTTTCATAAACCGATACCAAACAAGCCAAACCAAATCTTTCCATCTCCCTTCATGCTTGCAAATGTAAATTTGTATTTAGCTCCCACCAAGATGACCTAACAAAACAAGATGGCCTTTTAATGAAACTAATTAAATTAACGGGGGTTCCCCTCTTCGACTATAGTTGAGGCTCTACCAGGGTCTCCTCTATATCCCGTAGCTCTGCTCTCACTCTCCATCCTCCCACTCATAACAAGGACAGAGTCCCCCTTGTCCTCACCTTCCACTCCACCAGCCGTCACATACAAGAGATAATCCTCCAACATTTTCGCCACCTGCAACAGGATTTCACCACTGGCCACATCTTCCCATCTCCTCCCCTTTCAGCTTTCTGCAGAGACTGCTCCCTCCGTAACTCCCTGGTCAATTTACTCCTTCCCACCCAAACCGCCCCCTACCCTGGTACTTTCCCTTGCAACCGCAGGAAATGCTACATTTGTCGCTTTACCTCCCCCCTCGACTGCATCCAAGCAGTCTTTCCAGGCGAGGCAGATGCACCTCCTCCAACCTGCACCTCCTCCAACCTCATCTATTGCATCCGCTGTTCCAGGTGTCAACTGCTCTACATTGGAGAGATCAAGCGCAGGCTTGGTGATTGCTTCATCCAACACCTCCGCTCAGTTTCGCATTAAACAACCTGATCTCCCAGTGGCTCAGCACTTCAACTCCCCCTCCCATTCCGAATCAGACCTTTCTGTCCTGGGCCTCCTCCATTGCCAGAGTGAGTCCCACCGCAAATCGCAGCACCTCATATTTGGCTTGGGCAGTTTACATCCCAGCGGTATGAACATTGACTTCTCCAATTTCAGGTAGTCCTTGCTTTTTCCCTCCTTCCCCTCCCCTTCCCAGCTCTCCCACAGCCTACTATCTCCGCCTCTTCCTTTCTTCTTCCCACCCCCCACACCCCACATCAGTCTGAAGGAGGGTCTCAACCCGAAACGTCACCTATTCCTTCGCTCCATAGATGCTGCCTCACCCACTGAGTTTCTCCAGCATTTTTATCTACCTTTGATTTTTTTCAGCATCAGCAGTTCAATAAAACTAGATAATGTTAGAATACAGTCATTAAATTATTTTAGCAAATTCACCTCTTCATTTAGTGAGGCGCTTGATCTGTTTAAAATTAAAGGATTAACTGCCCTTGCTAAAACCACACTCAGGGGAATTGTAGATAGATATTGCTAGAAATGTACTTTAACATCTGT
This sequence comes from Leucoraja erinaceus, assembly GCF_028641065.1. Classification (NCBI taxonomy): domain Eukaryota; kingdom Metazoa; phylum Chordata; class Chondrichthyes; order Rajiformes; family Rajidae; genus Leucoraja; species Leucoraja erinaceus. Next base: position 29,227,762 of record NC_073377.1, on the reverse strand, counting down.
GGAGAGAGAAACAATTAAATATGTTTTTCGATAAAGAATTATTGGCCAAAAATGTTAGCTTGTTTTTTTTTTCACCTATGCTGATTAACGTTGACCATTTAGTTTAGTTTAGTTTATTTATTGTCACATGTATCGAGGTACAGTGAAAAGATTTTGTTGTGTGCTAACCAGTCAGCGGAAAGGCTATACATGATTACAATCAAGCCAACCACAGTGGACAGATACATGATAAAGGGAATAATGTGAATAACCTTTCATGCAAAAAAAAGTCCGATAAAGTCTGATTAAAGATATTCAGAGTGTCTCCAATGAGGCAGATAGTAGCTCGGGACTGCTCTCTCGTTGTTGATATGATGGTTCAGTTGTTTTTATTTCAAATTAACATCATCTGCAAAATTTTACCTTTGGAATTTTCCTTATTTGGTTTTGATATAGAAGGAAGGCGTTTGGCCTTTCAAGTCTATGGCTGACAAATATTAGGTCAAGTTTCGATATTGCGTAAGTCCCACTGTAGATCAAATTACCAGTGAGGTTGAAAATGAAAATTGAATTATTAACGTAATACCAATGACACCCGCATGGCCTATGCAAAAGGACTCAAATATATGACTAATAAATTTAGTTTCAGAATAGTCCGTGGGCACACAACAGCGCTGAGCAACACAGTGGTACTGCCTTACAGTGCCAGAGAACCGGGTTCAATCCTGACTAATGCCCCTGTCCCACATTGGAAACCTGAACGGAAACCTCTGGAGACTTTGCGCCCCACTCAAGGTTTCCGTGTAATGCCCCTGTCCCCACAGGTAGTGGAAACAGGTAGGGAACGGACAAAAACCACCTGCAACCTGGACCGCATGGAAACTTTTGCGCCAAACTCAAGGTTTCCGTGTGGTTTCCGGAGGGTCTTGGTGCAGGTTTTGGTTGAGGCCATTATTGCCATAGAGGGGTTGCAGGTTAGTGGATGCAGGTAGACTGGAGACTGACTAGAAAAAGGGGATCTTATAGAAACACCTGGACAGGCCAGGAAGATTGTTCCCGAACCGACACGGAAACCTTAAGGGGGAAATCCTTTAAAACCGGGGCACAGTGAAAGTCTCCAGAGGGTTTCCGTGGCTAAGGGGATCAGAGGGTCCTAAGTGGGATACAGTTGGATGGGCATATTAAGGGCAGGCTGTCTGTATGGAGTTTGTATTTTCTATCTGAGACCTGCGTGGGTCTTCTCCGAAATTGTCAGTTTCCTCCCACACTCCAAAGACGCACAGGTTTGTAGGTTAATAGGCTTCGTAAAAAGGAGAATTGTCCCTAGTGAGTGTAGGGTAGTGTTAGTGTGCAGCGATCGTTGGTCATCACGGACTCGGAGGGCCGAAGAGCATGTTTCCGCACTGTATCTCTAAACTAAATCATTAAACTTAAACTAATAACTGCCTTTACAGATTAACTTGATTAAGCTTTGGCATAAATATTAAAATTAATTCTCCTGAATAATATCATATGTTCACCTTGTTTCTTTGAGCGGCCTGAAGACAGCCATTCAATGCTGAGCAGTTCACCTCTGATTTACTCCCGTAGTTAGTTCAGTTTAGTTTCTTATTATTTTTTTATTTTTTATTTTTATTTTAATTCTTTATTTCGAACAGAATAAAAGAATAAAATGCAAATATGAAACAACATATAAATATTCTTGTTTTGTTTTTTGTAAAGTGTCATAAACAATATCTATAAATAAATGAAATTGTATGTCCGAAAAGGAGCAGGAAGAAGCCAAAGCTTATTAATTCCCAACCCTTATTCAACTGCTTATAATTATCTTATACAAATTGAGCAGCTATATGTACGCCAGCAGCTATATGTATACCAAATTATTTACATTTATACACTAATCAAATATTTACAAAGCCATACAAAAAAAAAGAGAAAAAAAGATAAAAGAAAATAAAAAACCCTCATATACTATACAGTATCTCTTAGTCATATATACAACCCTAACACGTTAGGTTTTGTCTAGTGTATTGTAATATGGTGTAAAAAGATGTAGAGATTGGATGGCGGTTTACTCAAAGTGGTAGGGTTGGATGACTACAGTTAAATCGTGAAATTAGGAAAGTGAGCACTGTTCTATTTGTAAAGTGGATTAAGAAGGGAGCTAATACGGCTATTGGTTTAGTATTGTCGTGTGTGAGATTTAATGAAAAATGTTTGGAATGCTGTCCAGGTAAATCATATCGTACATGATTGCTGCTGGTCATGCAAAATGAGAAAGGATAGAGTGTGCAGGATATAGCCTTACAGCCACAGAGAGAGTGAAGATATGAAAAAAGTGCAAGGGCCATGACAAGGTGGATTGGAGGATAGATAATCCATCTTTCAAAATGGTGAGAGGTTGAATTGATGAAGAAGAGTGATTTCTGCTGGTGAATAGTTCAATAACTACCAGCTGTCGATTTAGTAGAAAAGTGGGGTGGGGGGATGGGAATGAAGATACTTTTTTTCACTCAAGAACATTATGTGGTCTGGATTACAGTTTCTCTAAATATAATGGTGGATGATTTTAAATAGTTTAAATGGTACTTCAAGACTATCGGGTGCTGGACAGAGAATGGGCAAATGGGACTACAAATTAAGCAGCACAATGGTAGAGCAGTAGAGTTGCCTTATATTGCCAGAGACCCGACTTCGATCCTGAGTACGGGTGCTGTCTGTACAGAGTCTATATGCTCTCCCTGTGACCGTATAGGTTTCCTCGCACACTCCAAAGAAGTACAAGTTTGTAGGTTTGTTGGCTTCAGTAATAAATTGTAAATTGCCTCTAGTGTGTAGGATAGTGCTAGTGTACTGGGCGATCTCTGGTCGACACAGACTCGGCGGGACGAAGGGCCTGTTTCCACGCTGTATCTCCAAAGTCTAAAGGAAAGACTAAAGACCACACATGGCAAATCTTCAAAGATGCAGCACAACCATGACAAGCAGAATAATCTGCTTTGCTCTGTCTGTCATCCTGGTAATCCTGGTATTTAATTGTAAAACTCTATTAGGATGAAGCAGTTAATTAAGCTGATTTACACTATTTGCAGTGATTTGGATATGCTAATCACACTTAATTCAATGGACTCAGATAATTCCAATTTAAACTCACTGGCATGTTGAGTAAAACAAGGTGGTGTCATTTTCTGGTTGCAGGAGATTTCAAACTGGGTTTTTATTTTCTGGCTCAATGGGTCAATTGGGAATACATTCTTAGAATGACATGATCTACATGCAGAAATGAGTTGGAAATCCATGTTTGCAGAGTCTTCTTTAACTTCTGTGCTTCAGTGCAAATGCATTAGATAAATCCAATTGAATGTGTGAAAGCAAGGGGTATAAAATCAATACTTCACTGAAATGGATGTACTTTTACCGAATTGAAACTGCACTTTTTACTCTAACAGTTTTTTATTGAAAGTAATACATTTTTATTTTAACCAATTCACATTCAGTGCGAATATCAATTTTGCTTCCTTAAAATAATCTATTTATTCTATTTCCCTCATAACATCATCCAATTTTATCTGTTGCTAATGAAAAAGTGTAAATCTTAAATTAGGATTTCTCTGGCATATCGACTGGTCAATAAAATAATTATGTCATTAATAAATGACATAAGCACTTCACAAATGTGTTTTGGTGGATGGTTTGTTGTATTCAGAGCTATGTTTTAAAAGCTACTTGTAGAAAAAAAATCGATCAATTCCTACTGGTGATGTTCCTCCAAACCTACTGTGATGTTTTTGCGTACTCCAAACTGACCTATTGCCATAGTCAGACTGATTCCTGGGATGTCAGGACTGTTTTTCCCAGAAATAGAGAAATCTCAAATACTGGAGGGGGTATAGAAACTTACAAAATTTTAAGATGACAGAGGCAGGAAAGTTCCCGATGTTTAAAGGAGATGTTTTAAGGACAGGGGGCAGTGAGTGCCTGAAACTTTGTTACCAGAGAGTGGGTGGAAGCAGATACTTTATGATAGTGGTATTTAATAGACTTTTGTATAAGCGCATGGATATGCAGGGAATGGAAGGATATGGATTACGTGCAGGCAAATAAGGGTTAGTCTTGGAATCATTTTCTGCACAGACATTGTGTTCTGACATGTCTGTTCCTGTGTTGTACAGTTCTAGGTTCCGTAAATCAGAAGTATCTGCCACTAGTTTAGTTTGAGTATAGGATTTGAGTATAGGAGCAGGGAGTATGGGAGCAGGGAGTATGGGAGCAGGGAGGTTCTACTGCAGTTGTACAGGGTCTTGGTGAGACCACACCTGGAGTATTGCGTACAGTTTTGGTCTCCTAATCTGAGGAAGGATATTCTTGCCATAGAGGGAGTACAGAGAAGGTTCACCAGACTGATTCCTGGGATGTCAGGACTTTCATGTGCAGAAAGACTGGATAGACTCGGTTTGTACTCGCTAGAATTTAGAAGATTGAGGGGGGGTCTTATAGAAACTTACAAAATTCTTAAAGGGTTGGACAGGCTAGATGCAGGAAGATTGTTCCTGATGTTGGGGAAGTCCAGAACAAGGGGTCACAGTTTAAGGATAAGGGGGAAATCTTTTAGGACCGAGATGAGGAAAACATTTTTCACACAGAGAGTAGTGAATCTCTGGAATTCTCTGCCACAGAAGGTAATTGAGGCCAGTTCATTGGCTATATTTAAGAGGGAGTTAGATATGGCCCTTGTGGCTAAAGGGATCAGGGGGTATGGAGAGAAGGCAGGTAGAGGATACTGAGTTGGATGATCAGCCATGATCATATTGAATGGCGGTGCAGGCTCGAAGGGCCGAATGGCCTACTCCTGCACCTATTTTCTATGTTTCTATGTTTCTATGTTTAGAGATACAGCGCAGAAACAGGCCCTTCGGCCCACCGAGCCTGCACTGACCAGTGTTCCCCGCATATTAACACTACCCTACACACACTAGGGACAATTTCACATTTACACCAAGTAAATTAACCGACAAACCTGCACGTCTACGGAGTGTGGGAGGAAATCGAAGGCCTTGAAGAAAACCCACGCAGATTATGGGGAGAACGTACAACAGACAGGCACCCGTAGTCAACACTGTTAGGCAGTAGCTCTCCTGCGGATGCTGGGACAATTGAAACTTTAAATAAATCGAGTTGAATTCTGTTTGATAAATGAGGGTAATCTGTGATAACAAAACAAATACAGATAAATGGGGTGTAGATGTAAATTAACCCTGACATGGCAGAACAGACTCCTTTGTTTTTTTCTCCAGAGATGCTGCCTGACCCGTTGAATTACTCATGCACCATGTGTCAATCTTCGGTATGTACCAGCATCTACAGTTCCATTCTACATATCCATTGGTTTTATGACAGACTATGATTCAATGCTTCTGAATGCAAGGTCCCCTCTCTCCAATTGAGCCATTTACAAGTTTATAGATACATGATAAGGGAAAAACGTTCAGTGCAAGGTAAAACCAATAAAGTCCGACCGAAGATAGCCCAAGGGCCCAATGAGGGAGATAGTAGTTCAGGATTGATCTCTAGTTATGGTAGGATGATTCAGATGCCTGATGATAGCCGGGAATCATGTACTGTATGTCTTAATGCTGACTGGTTAACATGAAACAAAAACTTTTCACTGTATCTCAGTACAAGTTACAATAAAATGAACTCAACTCAGTCCATTTTCTCACTGTTTTCATTCAACTTTCATTGTGATTATGAAGTCAGATTGCTCAAATGAACAGCACCGATGATTTCATTAGTTATCCATCTGCAGATGAGCTGAGTCAGGAGCAGACATTCTAAACACCCGATTCAGTAACTAGAGATAGATATTATCAATCTGTCAAGTAGAATGGTAATCACATGAGTGAGACAAGCAGTTATCCAATCAGCAATACTGCTTGATTAATCTTGGAACAAAAACCTGGATATACTGGGAAGCATGTTAAGGGCATAGACACATTAGAGGCAGGAAACATGTTCCCGATGTTGGGGGAGTCCAGAACCAGGGGCTACAGTTTAAGAATAAGGAGTAAGCCATTTAAAACGGTGACGAGGAAACACCTTTTCTCACAGAGAGTGGTGAGTCTGTGGAATTCTCTGCTCAGAGGGCGGTGGAGGCAGGTTCTCTGGATGCTTTCAAGAGAGAGCTAGATAGGGCTCTTAAAAATAGCAGAGTCAGGGGATACAGGGAGAAGGCAGGAACGGGGTACTGATTGGGGATAATCAGCCATGATCACATTGAATGGTGGTGCTGGCTCGAAGGGCTAAATGGCCTACTCCTGCACCTATTGTCTATCATCATGGGAGGAGATTTTTGCATCATTGTTAGCCCTAGGTGAGGTGTCAGTAGACTGGTGGAGTGCTAATTTGATTTAGTTTTAGTTTAGTTTAGAGATATAGCGTGCAAACAGGTCCTTCGGTCCACCAAGTCCATGTTGGCCATCGATCATCCATTCATACTAGTTCTATCTTATCCCACTTTCACATCCACTTCCTGTGCATCAGGGGCAATAGGCAATAGACAACAGACAATAAACAATAGACACTAGGTGCAGGAGTAAGCCATTTGGCCCTTCGAGCCAGCAACGCCATTCAATGTGATCATGGCCGAAGGAGAGGGGGTAGAGGAGGGAGAGGGGAGGGGTAGAGAGGGAGGGGGGGGGGAAGGGAGAGGGGGGGGGGGGGGTGGCTGGAGGCGGTGGAGGGGAAAAACTGGGGGGAGGGGTAGAATGGAGGGGGAAGAGGGAGGGGGGGGGGGGGGCTTGGGGGGGGGGGGGGGGGGGGGGGGGGGAGTGTGAATAACCCCTGGGGGGGGGGGGGGTGGGAATAACACGAGGGGGGGGGGGTGTGAAGAACCCGGGGAGGAGGGGGAAGGGTTGGCGGGGTGACATCACTCAAAGCACATGGAGGATTCTGTGTGTGAGATGGCACCGAGCAGAGCCATTGTAACGTCATCAGTGACAGCTGGTCATTTTAAATTCAAAGTCTTTTGACGTTTTTAAACTTTAATCAGTAATGTCGAGAAATAAAGCATAAAATGTACAGTGAAGCTGGCCGCTGCTTAGAGGGGAACAATGTGAATCAGAATATGTAAAATTCTTGTGAAAGGTGGCATTTTTAAAGCTTTAATCGCGAATAACGTGAAATATAGGATGAAATCTTCAGTGAAGCTGATTACTGCTAGCCGGGCCATTGTGATGTCATCAGTGAATGCTAGTCGTTTGAAGTTCAAAGTCTTTTGATGTTTTTAAACTTCTTACTTACTTTTGATCAGTAATAAGTCGAGGAATAAAGCATAAAATGTCTAGTCAAGGTGGTCTCGGACTCAAGGGGAAAAATGTCAATCAGAATATGTAAAAATGTAATTGTTACCACGTAATGTTTTTGCGAAGATGTAAAAACAACCACATATACACACACATATACACACATATATATATACACACACACGTACAAGATCAGACTTTTAATAATTATATATATATATATCATATTATCTACTTATACAATGAACATTTTTTCTTGTTTATTATATTGTTTACAGAGTACTATGTTTACACTTTTGTTGTGATGCTGCACATAAGAATGTCATTGTTCTGTCTGGGACATATGACAATAAAACATTCTTGACTCTCTAGACTTATGGGCCTGTCCCACTTTGGCGATTTTTCAGGCAACTGCCAGCGACTGTCAAGTTTCCGGCAGTCGCCTGAAAAACCAGCAACATGAACGGCGACTGTCAGAGTGGGACACACACACACAAACACATTGCTTCCTTCACCAGCCCATTATGGGACATGGCAAGTGGGGGGAGCACTGTCTGAGTGAAATTCACACGGTGCAAAGCCAAGGTGATACCGCGATGAACAGGTAGGTTGGCGCTGTAATTACAATGGCTAAAGTCCTTTAAAAGAGGGGGGAGAGGAGGGAGCAGGGGGCAGAAGGGGGAGAAGGAGTGGAGACAACATTTAAGAAGCCAGAGATACACGGCCGTGAAGTCGGCGGACATTTAACATTACCGGTCGGTTATCCTTTGTTCTGAAAACTACTGCTTATGTTTTTTTTCCCCAATGAGCCACTGCAATTCACCGGTCAGCACCGGCTACAACCTATGAGAACCTTTGACCACCTACTAGGACCTCCACTAGGACCTCCTTCCCGACCCACCTACGACACAACAATTCTTCCTGCTTTCCATGGCGGCTTCATTCCAGTCGCCGCTAATTTTTCAACATGTTGAACAATTCACGGCGACCATAATAAGGCCGTGACTAGTTCCCAGAATGCTGGAACTCCTCACGGCCATGAAGGCGACTACCCGGCAACCACCCGTGAACATGTGACGACCATGTGACGACTGCATAGTCTCCTGCAGTCGCCTAAAAAGTCGCCTGTGGGACAGGCCCATTAGTCTCCAACTCCATGCAGCAGACTACATACTCAATTCCCAACTAAGATGCATGGACATTTAACTAATTCTGTAGATGTCTGGCTGTCCCTACAGATTTAACTATCTCCCGTTTTCTTTTGTCTGCACATTTCATAATGAGCTTCTCGATGCAAACCATTAACATAAATTAGATACATAAATCCCCACTGGCGTGAGGTGGCCACTTTGCCGCTCTGTTAATTTGGAGCACTCCATCCCCCATCCCCTCCAATCCTCCAACTCACAAGTGGATTGATCGATCAAACTGATTGATCAGTTGCTCAGTCAATTCCAAAGTAGAAAACCATCAGGAAGGTTTAAAATTCTCCAAAGGTAGCATTGAAATAAGAGGTGGAAATGTCTGGATTACTTGGTTGCATTGAGAAATCGACTGTATTGCTTATTTTGACAATTTGCATTGTTTTAGTTTTAGTTTTAGAGATACAGCGGCCCACCGAGTCCGTGGCGACCAGCGATCTCCGTACACTCTCCTGCATATTAAGGACAATTTCCTATCTTTACTGAAGCCAATTAAACTACAAACCTGTACAGTGTGTTAGGTTACCGGAGCACCCAGGGAAAGCCCATGAGATCACAGGGAGAACGTACAAACTCCATATAGACAGCACCCGGCCTCTGGAGTTGTAAAGATGCAACTCTACTGCTGAGCCACCATTTGCACCCACCGTGGTGGGCATTGTACTTATGAAAAACAGGTTATTCAGACCTATTTATAAATGCACCAGGAAACACTGAGAATGCATAAAATGTGACAAGATTTAGAGAATATAGAGAGAGTGGGATTGTTATATACGTCACCACACATCCCTGCATATAGGAGCAATGACATGGTTAAGGGTGTGGTGCATCTGGGGTTTTAATGATTCTAGTATGCTGTGAAAGTGGCCTGATGTTTTTAGCAGTAGCTCATCAATAATTGTTTTATCTAGGGGCTGTCTGTGAGAATTTTCAGTCGGTCCTAAGACCACAGGCCCAAGGCTTTAGGTTTAACTGAACCGGACCTGGGATCTAACATGGAGGGGAGGGGGACTGCTTTATGAGTCTGATTGGAGCATGTGATCAGAAGCAGAGGTATGAAATAACCAAATTTAATGCATGTTTACTTTGGTTTAGAGATACAGCGAAGAAACAGGTCCTTTGGACCACCGAGTCCACATTGACCATCGATCATCCAATACATTAGTTCGATGTTATCCTATTTTTGCATCCTACATACCAGAGGTAACTTAAGAGTTGTGATGGCGTATGACGCGTGATGTTTTTTCAAGTGTCGCAACCACTTTATTTTAAAAACCGCTGGATTTTGAAACGTTCAAAATCTTTTGGCGACACTGATATGACGCCGGCAAAATTGCCAAGTGGGACAGGCCCTTAACAGAAGTCAATTAACCTACAAACCTGCACATATTTGGAGTATGGGAGGAAACTGCAGCATCGGAGAAAACCCATACTGGCCAAGTCAGTGAATATTTTTAAGGCAGAGATAGATAGATTATTGATTTAGTAGAGTGAGCTAATATTTTTTTTCTGCATGTGGTTTTGATAGAAGTATATAAAACAATTTAAAAAAACTTAGATTCAAGATAATTCTTGAAAGTTTTAAATGGGATAATAGAGGTCATGAATTTGATGTGAGAGGAAAGAGTTTTGAAGGAAATATAAGGGGAAAGTTATTTACACATTGAATGGTTAAAGGGTAAAATTAAATGAGGAACAAAAAAAAAATCAGTCTGGAAGTCACTGCCTGAAAGGGTGATGGTGGCAAAAATAATCTGCATTTACATAGTATATGCAATGGGCATTTTATTATGTCATAACATACAAAATTATAAACTAGGAGCTGGGGATGGAACACTGGATTACGTTTCAAACCTCCACCGGCTAGAAGCACAAGAGGGGAAAATGCCGGCGAGCACCACCAGCTAGAAGTTGTCTTCCAAGCCACACAACATCCTGTTCCAAGTTCCTTCACCGTCACTGGGTTATAATCCTGGTATCTTTCCCTAACAACATTTTAAGAATATCTAGACGTCAAGGATTGCAGCGGTTCAAGAAGGCAGGTCACCACCATCTTCTCCAGAGCAATTAAGGATGGACAATTAAATGCTGGGTCTGCTTGTGAAGGGCAGATCATAAGATCATAGATCATAACGTCATAAGAGATATCAGTAGAATTAGACCATTCGGCCCGTCAAGTCTACTCCGCCATTCAATCGTGGCTGATCTATCTCTCCCTCCTAACCGCTTTCTCCTGCCTTCTCCCCATAACCTCAGACACCTGTACAAACATGAATCTAGCTATCCCTGCCTTAAATATATACACTGACTTTGCCTCCACAGCCTTCTGTGGCAAAGAATTCCAGATTCACGCCATCTAATTAAAGAAACTCCTCATCATCTCCTTCCTAAAAGAATGTCTTTTAATTCTGAGGCTACGACCTCTAGTCCTAGACTTTCCCACTGGTGGAAATATCCTCTCCGCATCCACTTTATCCAATCCCTTCAATGAATATAATCACAAAGCAAACAAACTAAGTGCTGGAGAAACTCAGTGGGGGTCAGGCAGCACCTGTGGAGGGAATGGCTTTACCTCAATGCATTTCCCTCCACAGTTGCTGCTTGACCTACTGAGTTTCTCCAGCTTTTTGTTCTTTGCTTGTTATTCCAGTATTTGTTCTCTCCATATAAACATAGCAGTTGACAATGTCAAGTAGACAAGTGGCCTGGGGACTGGCCCACGGCAGCTCTCCACCTCTAACCCAGCCAATGTTTGAAGCACGCTGTACCTTAAGGGATGCGTCCCTGATGTGGAGATTGATTCCACAAAAGAGAACACCATAAATGGAGCAAAATACACAAAGAGCTAGAGTAACTCAGTGGGTCAAGCAGCATTTCTGGAGAACATCGATAGGTGACGTTTTGGGTAGGAACCCAAAATGCCAGGTGAGTTGGAAGGAACTGCAGATAGAATAGAATAGAATAGTTTCTTTATTGTCATTGTAACATGGGCCATGTACAACGAAATTTAAAATGTCAGCCAGTCAGTGCAGCATTCAAACATTTCTAAAGCTAACGAAACATCCACGGTAAAATAATAAAGATAAGCAAATAAATAAATATCACAGACAAAGCACGCATACACACCCAACCCTCCATCCTTCTGTCGATTTCACTGTTACCACAGTCCCTTAGTCTGTATCGCCCCTGCGTTCCTTGGCGGCTACATTTAGTGCTTTTATAGCAGTGGGGTAAAAACTGTTTTTTAGTCTATTTGTCCTTGTCCTTGTGGATCTGTACCATCTGCCTGACGGCAACAGTTCAAACAGGGAGTGTCCGGGGTGGGAAATGTCCTTTATTATATTCTGGGTTTTTTTGGTGCAGCGGGAACTGTGTAGGTCCTCCAAGGTAAGGAGAGGGCAGCCGACAATCCTCTGGGCGTTGTCAATGGCCCTCTGGAGCGCTTTCCTCTGAGCCGCTGTGCAGCTGGTGTACCACACGCATACGAAGATAGACACAAAATGCTGGAGTAACTCAGCGGGACGGGCAGCGTCTCTGGAGTGAAGGAATGGATAACGTTTTGGGTCGAGACCTTTCTTCAGACTGACGTCAGGGCAGTGGGAGGTACATAGACCCAAAACATCACCTCTTCAAGTTCTCCAGAGATCCTGCAGGTTCGCCGAGTTGCTCCAGCACTTTGTGAGCCAGCATCTGCAGTCCCTAGTATCTACTATAAATGGAGTGTCAGGAGAGCGGGCAGGTCCACTAATATCTGACACGTTGTCACCTTGTTTGCTAAGGATTGAGAGATGAGGTGGAACAATATATAGGAAATCTAAACTCCCCTTGTTGAATGGATAATTTATTATATCACATGGGAAATAAAATGGGATCAAAGTCTGAAGAATGGTCCAGAATGTTACCTGTCCATGATTTCCACAGATGCTGCCTGACCTGCTGAGTTATTGCAGCACTAGTTTTACTGTTTGAAATAAAAGTATTTGGGTATAAATAGGAGTAACATCTAATAGTCTGGAAAGCTTGCTAGTTTGGCTTCAAAGGTGCTGGTTTATCAAGAGTTTTCGGGAATATCTATCTTATTGCCATTCCTGCATATCACAATTATATATGGTTTTAGATACTATTTTTCAGTACATACAATCTAGCAATTCACAGTTCATCACCGAAAGCATGATTAGGAGATTTAGAAGACATTCCTGAGTATGTGACTGCATTTTCACTGAGATCTAGTACGTATGTTAATCTTGCATTACGAGTGTAGGGTGCAGATGGAAGCAATTGCCTGGCATGATCATTAACCTCTCAAACCAAAACATCTAACAACAAGATAAATGAAGGCAAAATCAGATTAATGACCTGAAATGCGTAACCAATATCTTACAATTCACTCTAATCTTTTAATTGTTACCCAGTTGAAACAAATGTGGAATAAAGCAAAGTGATAGAGGATACTTTGAGATAGCCAGCTACATTAGTCAAAAACACAAAGCGCGCTGACTGGATGTTTTGTCTTGAGACAATTAAACATATTGAAATTTTCATCCTTAAGAAGATGAAAGAGTTATCTGTGTACCTGGCTTAACAAAAGGCTGAAAAGCAAGCAAAAGCAAGGTGTCTCTTCATTGTTCAGAAAAAAAAGTTTCTTTTCAAAGAATAGTGGCTCAATGTGAACAAAAAATAGAACGAGGCTGCGTTGCCAGCCTCTGATAAAAGAGATTTATCGGTTTTCAATATTCAATCAAATGTATTTTACCTGAAATGCACTGACAATAAAAACTGAGAGAATTCCTTGGTCAGTATAACTTTTGTCAGCAGATGCCAGTAGTGATGGGTCATGTATCATTGAGAGTAATCATTGATAAGACTAAGATTTCCCTGTCAGCACAATGCAGCAAAAGAAGCAGAGCTCACAACCCGCATTAACTTTTGTCTACCCAAGCAACTTTAACAAGGCCATTTCCAGAACATGAAGTAAGATTGCCAGCCACAGAATAGACAAATGTTGAGGAACACACCTTAAATCAGAATTAAATGCAGCCTTACTCTGAGAATAAAGTAAATTATGTCCAAATGCATTCTGTTTTCACCTACATACATACACATATCCAGCTTTCATGGCACTGCACTCAGGATTAAGTTTGATTTCATATGTAATCACAAAATCATTAAGACAAGATAATATCTGTAAATAAATAAAGGTGGCAATTTTGCAAAGCCAAACACGTGAATGGTTGGTTGACATGGTCTTTCAGCTATTGGTTAAAACTGTATATGGCTGTGACATTGTTGCATTGTTGCAGAGCCCATGTTCCTCATGATTCTCGTTCTATCAGAAACACTGGATGAACACAGAATACAAGGGCAAAAAACATGTCCAATTAAAAGATGCACCACAGTGGCCCTTCTTCTTGAAGCAAGAATGGCTTTTCTCAAACCACTGTTAATTTTCATTTAGTAACTAACATGTTTAGTAACTAACAAATATAAATCTAATAACCTTTTGGGGAATCTTTCTTTTCTCCTTACAGCCTTTGATAGCAAACCATCTTTTGGGGATTGTTTGGTTCTGGATCCAAACTTAAAGTGGTTTCAATTAGTTAGTCGGACTTGCTTGGATTTAATCTTTCACTTCACAAAGTCTTCACAGGCTGTAATGTAGACACAGCCTCACCAGCAAGTGTGGAGATCAGTTGTTCAACATACAAAGTTCAGATTCTGCCAGACTATCTTTAATCGGACTTTACTGGCTTTACCTTGCTCTAACCGGTTTTCCCTTATCATGTAATGTAAATGGCTCAATTGTAATCATGTATTGTCTTTCCACTGACTGGTTAGCATGCAACAAAAGCTTTTCACTGTACCTCAATGCACATGACAATAAACTACACTAAACTAAACAATCTCAATCAAATATCTTCTGCTTCCACAAATCAACAACTCTGGTTCCAACCTTCCATTCCTGTGGGCTGGGCTTGGCAGGTGAGAAAGAGCTTAATCATTGTTGTTATATTTGAAATGTATTTTCTTTTGAATTGAATCACTGTGCATTTTTGACTAACCTGTTTCTGTTTTACTCTGGTCGGCTTTTCTGGTTTAACAAGGCTCACGCAGATTCTCAATTTCCTCTTCAAGTAGAGTTCAACAGATCATCCTCCATTCAGATCAGATCAGATTAATTTATTGTCACATCAACCAGGGTGCAATGAGTTTTTTTGTTCACATGAAGCTCATAGTAAACAGTATACACAGCAATGATAAATACAATAGATACAATGACAACAACATGGCATAATATATAAAGAATGGAATCTGAAGTATCTACAATTGGAATTATTGCAAACAAATACTCAAGCTCAATAAGTTAAGAGTATTTGGCAGGAAGGGGGTGTGAAACAGGTTATTGGTCAGAAGTCTGATAACAGTGTTCAGATCCTCAGATCCTGGTGAACTTCTACCGCTGCACCGTCGAGAGCATCCTTACCAACTGCATCACAGTATGGTATGGCAACTGCTCTGTCTCCGACCGGAAGGCATTGCAGAGGGTGGTGAAAATTGCCCAACGCATCGCCGGTTCCTCGCTCCCCTCCATTGAGTCTGTCCAAAGCAAGCGCTGTCTGCGGAGGGCGCTCAGCATCGCCAAGGACTGCTCTCACCCCAACCATGGACTGTTTACCCTCCTACCATCCGGGAGGCATTACTGGTCTCTCCGTTGCCGGATCAGCAGGTCCAGGAACAGCTTCTTCCCGGCGGCTGTCACTCTACTCTACAACGTACCTCAGTGACTGCCAATCCCCCCCCCCCCCCCGGACACTCCTCCCACAGGAAAAACACTTTGTCTGTATATATGCTAATGTAAATATTTATTCAAATCATATGCTATGTCGCTCTTCCAGGGAGATGCTAAATGCATTTCGTTGTTTCTGTACTGTACACTGACAATGACAATTAAAGTTGAATCTGAATCTGAATCTGAGTGCGAATTTTTAGTTTAGCTTAGAGATACAGAGCGGAAACAGGCCCATCGGTCCACCGAGTCTGCACCAACAAGCAATCCCCGCACGTTAACACTATCCTACACGTACTAGGGACAATTTACATTTATACCAAGCCAATTAACCTACAAACCTGTACGTCTTTGGAGTGTGGGAGGAAACCAAAGATCTTGGAGAAAACCCATGTGGCCATGGGGAGAACATACAAATTGTGTACAGACAGCACTCGTAGTCAGGAGCGAACCCGGGTCTCCAGCGCTGCCAGTGCTGTAAGGCAACAACTCTACCAGCACCGATTGGTATGCTTCCTTCTTGATTTATGCAAGATTACGTTTTCATGAAACAGTGAGAAGCAAAACAGACAATTTTTTCTTGCCCAGATTCTCACAAATTACTTATCAATGCATCTACACCACTATCTCATTCATCACATACCAACATCAGCTCAGACATAGTGTTGTGATAAACAAAGAGACTTAAGTTGTTCAGCTAGTCCTGCATCTATCATGTCTACATCATGTTGATAGAGGTTCACATCTACTTCACGCCCTTTATTGATGTGAGATGTAAGTGAGTGAACAATGTTGCAAGATCTGGAATGAATCACGTAATATTGCACCATGTAACAGTTTAAAGTCTTTGTGAAAATAGAACCCTACACGTGTAGAAAGTCTAAAATAAAATCAGAGAATGTGTGAAAAGCGGGGCAGCTCAGGTGACATCGTTGGAGAGTGGAACAGAATTCAAATTTCATGTTGAGGACCTGTTGTCAGAACTGGCTGGTTTTGATATGACCTTCAGGTGACTCTTGCTTTCCCTTTCTTACCATCCCACCCCTTCCCAGTTCTCTGACCATTCTTACTGTCTCCGACTACAGTTTATCTCTGTTTGCTTTGTTGTTACCTTCTCCCAGCTAACAATGCTCCATTCTACATTTACCTTGATCTTGGTTCCCTTGGTCCTGTTTTCACACCTTACACTTCCTTATCTATGTATCTCCCTCTCCCCTGACATCAGTCTAAAGAAGGATCTTGAACCAAAACGTCACCCATTCCTTCTCTCCAGAGATGCTGCCCGACCCGTTGAATTATTCCAGCATTTTGTGTCTACCTTGAAGGACTAGTTATCTGAAAATGTTACTGTCCCCGCCAGCTCTTGGGAGTTGTAATATGCCAAAGATGAATTGTAGTTTTTTCAGCCGATGTATTTTGTTGAAAAATGTTGGATAGTTGGGGGAGGAAAGGCCAGAGTAGGAGGGGCGGTGGAGGATTAAGGTGACAATCAACTGGAAATTTGGGGTCACCCTATCCAGCGGATATGGAAGATGTCCCATGTGCAAATTGTCTGGGTCCCTTTGAAACCTGGGAGTGAATACTCTGCCATGAGTAGGAAGATGAGGAAACACTTTTTCACACAGCTGAGTGTGTAATTCTTTGCCTCAGAGGGCGGTTATTTGAAGATACACAATGGTTGCACATTGTTGTAAACTGTTTGGAGCTGTGACTGTAATAAATTGTGTCCTTGGATTAAAGAATGGATTTAAAGACACAAAATTATGTAATGGGAAAAAAGATGAAATATAATGATGTATTATTTTAAGTAAACTCTTATAAAGTTCAGATACTGAAAAATGTAGAAATGAAAAGGTTTTGTGCAATTTTATTTATCAATAAAGTTCAATGAATGATGCATCCATAATTTCAAAGATCTCTATTAGATAATTTTTTTAGTCTTCACTTTTACAAAAAAAAAGGTTTCTGGTCTGTCAATATTTTTCAGCGAGTTGGATCCTGCCATTTACGGTAAAATATGCTTTAACTGTTATTCTTTTTCCTTATTCTTTTCAAGGTTATACACCAATGTAAAATTTAATTCCTTATTTTTGCAATATATTACTTGAGAAATAACCCTCAGAGGTTTCACAATTGTCTATTGTCTTTTTATCGGCTTCTGAACTTACACAGTTGTGCTTTACAATATTTGTTCTGGTATTTCCAGATCCTTTCAGTTTATTTTGCAGAACTGACAAAGGTTGTGCAAAATAAACATCTCTTAGACTTCCATTAAGTTGGCTCAGAGAAGCAATGCCAATGATCGTTAAAAACATGAAGTAGATTTGTTGGGGCTAGTTGTGCCAGAAATGATTCAGTTTTGTCAAAACTTTATCATATATTTTTCTTTCTGTGGTAGAACAGTAGAGGTTAACAGCCAGAGCAGACAATTTGATTGGTCTTGTTTCAATAGCTGCAGAACAGAAATGTTGTTGGCCAATCTTTGCAGTTGAAAATCCAGCGCAGAACACATGATTCTTAATTATTTTTCCATTGAATCTGAGGTGAGTTAAGTTTGCAACTACTGCTAATCTATGGTCTACCATTACTTAGTATTTTTAGTTTAGTTTAGAGATACAGCATGGAAACAGGTCCTTTGGCCCACTGGTTCCGTGCCGACCAGCGATCACCCTGTACACTAGCACTATCCTACACACTGGCGACAATTTACAATTTTTCCTGAAGCTAATTAACCTGCAAACCTGTACTGCTTTGAAGTGTGGGAAGTAACCAGAGATCCCGGGAAAAAACCCATGTGATTATGGGGTAAACGTACAGACTCTGTACAGACAGCACCCATAGTCAGGAATGAACCTGGGTCTCTGGCGTTGTAAGGCTGCAACTCTATCGCTGTCCACCATACTGCCCAGTTAAATTTTAACAGGTGAGTTAAGTTTGCAACCATTGCTAATCTTCTGTTCTTTATCCAACAATTACTATTGTTCACTTATCCATCTTTTGCATGGAAAGGCTTACAAAAGGTGATTCTCTGTTTTCTGCTGCAAAGGAATGCTAAGTGAGAATACGGTGTGATCTGCAAGTGATGCAAAGCAATAAGCTTATTATACTCAAAACCCTGGACTCTTTTCAAATTCCCCAGATCTGCACCAGGCGAAGGCACAGATGTAAATAAATAGTTAATTAAGTGACAGAAGGAGGTACAGATTCAGATAGTAAACTTCATGGTTTCTCCTTCAATGCTCTTTCAGCGAGAAAAGTTAATCAATAAATTAGACGGCAACATGTCATTGAGAAAATCCAGTAACATTTTCCAACTTGTGTTATTGTTATCCCAAGAATTATATCTAACTGTTCACAAAGGGGAATGTCCAATCCTAGCTTTATTTTCTCTAGCACCAAAGGTGGGGATCATTTAAAAAATGCTCACATCTTAACGCATTCCTAATAACAGATCTGCTCTGCTGTTGGCTGCTTAGGTTTACGTTTAGGTATATTATGGCCACGTGCACCAAGTTACAGTTAAAAGCTTTGTTTTGCAGGCTATCCAAGCAAGTCAGATAATACTATACACGAATACAATGAAGCCAGACCCAAGCACAAAGCATACTCAATATATTTGTATAATTTTTTTATGATTTTTTTTTTTTTTAATGATACTGCCTGTAAGGGAAATTCATTTTGTTGTCTCAAATTGAGACAATGACAATAAATTTGAATACAATACAATAAAATACAATATTGTGTATGCAAGCAAAGAATCTCACTTTGCCTAGTCACATGTGACGATAAAGTATTCCTATTCCTGTAGGAAGAACAAAGATAAAGATACCAGAGTACAGAATATAGTTATCGGCTTTGTAATATAACATTTCCAGAGAAAAAGCCCATGTCCACAATGAGGTAGGTTGGAGAATTGAGACAGTACCACAGCTTATGAAAAGCCTGATAATAGAAAGGAAGGAGCTATAACTGAGTCTGTGTTACATGCTGTATCATGAAGTAATCGTTGTGCACTCAATAATGTGGCCAATTTTATTCCAGTTTGAACATATTCCACTATTGTTGAGTAGAAATTCAGAGGCTGGCACACTGGCACTGCTGGTGAAGTCACCACCCCACATCACAAGAGATTCGGGTTTGATCCAAAACCTTGTTGCTAAAACCTACCACACCCTCTCACTGTATACTGAGCACGTAATTAATTTACAGCTTCTAATCTCTCCTAGATTTCTCTGTAAAAATTGGAAATTCCTTACTGTAGTTTGCAGCCCCTTTATTCTCACCAATGGGTAGAAAACCCAGCCCTATATCACGCATTCTCACGATTTGCACTTCCTGAAAGACCAGAAATTATTGCCCATTCATGGTTTCTCAAGGGAGTGTGGAATAGTCTATTCATGAATCATGGCAGTTTGTTTTGTCTTACTGTTCCCACAGTGCTATTGAATAGTGAGCTCTAACATTGACACAACCACAGTAAAGAAACACCCATAAAAGTCAGATGTTCTCTGATATAGAAGTGCATTTTGAGATGGTGAGGTTCCCATGCACTTGCTTTCTTTTTTCTGTATTAGAACATAGAACATAGAACATAAAATAACGAACAGTACAGCACAAGAGCAGGCCCTTCAGCCCCCAATGTATGTGCCACACATGATGTCAAGACCAAATCTTATAGCCTGCACATATTCCATATCCTTCCATTCCCTGCATATCCATGTAAATATCTAAAAGTCTCTTAAATTCCGCTGTCGTACCTGCCACCACCACCACCACCAGGCATTCACCAACCTCTGTGTGAAAAACTTGCTCCACACATCTCCTTTAAACTTTGCCCCTCTCACCTTAAAGCCATGCCTTATAGTATTTGATATTTCCTTCTTGGGGAAAAAAGGTTCTGACTGTCTACCCTATCTGTGCCTCTCATAATTGTTTTTATACTTCCATCAGATCTCCCCTCAACCATAGCTGTTCCAGAAAAAAAATCATCCAAGTTTGTCCAACCTCTCCTTGTAGCTAATATCCTCTAATGCACGCATCATCCTGGTAAACCTCTACTGCACCCTTTCCATAACCTGCACATCCTTCCTGTAAAGCGGCGACCAGAACTACATGCAATACTCCAAATGTAGTCCAATAAAATCCTATTTTAGTGATCTGAGAAACGACTACTGGAGTTTCCAACAGATCTTTATTCGAAAGTTCAAGTTGCAGCATACAGGCTTATCAGACACGTCTGCCCACTACGTTGGTCAGCGCTGAACTAATGCACGCAAGGGAAGAACCGTGCAAAACACAACAGCCCCTCCCGAGTCACGTGACCGCGGCTTCCGAACGCCGGGTTCGATATCTGCGTGTGCTAGCATGCGCAGCTACACTATAAAGCTGCATCCTGACTTCATGACTCTTATATTCAATACCCCCACCACTCAAGGCAAGCATACCATATCATATTGGAAGTCATGGATTGAGAAGGGGGCTTTGCTGTCAAAGAAGCCTTGGCAATTGGTGGCAGTGCAATCCATCCTGGTTGAGGGAGTGCAGTTGATTTGTATGGGTGTCAGGGGTTATGGGGAGCAGGCAGGAGAATGGGGTTGAGAGGAGAAGATAGATCAGCTATAATTGAATGGTGGGGTAAACATGATGGGCCGAATTGCCTAATTCTGTTCCTATAACTTATGAATTTATGAACCTGTAGGGAATATACATAGAAACATATAAAATAGGTGCAGGAGTAGGCCATTCGGCCCTTCAAGGTAGTACCGCCATTTAATATGATCAAGGCCGATCTTCCAAATTCAGTACCCCGTTCCTGCTTTCTCCCCATATCCTTTATTCTGTTAGCCTGAAGAGCTATATCTAACTATCTCTTGAATGTATCCAGTGAACCACTGCCTCCACTGCCTTCTGTGGCAGAGAATTCCACAGATTCACAACTCTCTGGGTGAAAAGGGTTTTCCTCATCTCAGTCCTAAATTGCCGAGTCAGCATGGATTTACGAAGAGGAAATCATGCTTGACTAATCCTGTGGAATTTTTTGAGGATATAACTAGGAAAATGGACAAGGGAGAGCTAGTGGAGAGCCATGTAATGACATGGATAAAAAATTGGTTGGCAGACAGGAAATAAAGAGTAGGGATTAACGGGTCCCTTTCAGGATGGCAGGCAGTGACTAGTGGGGTACCGCAAGGCTCTGTGCTGGGACGGCAGCTATTTACAACATACATCAATGATTTAGATGAAGGGATTACAAGTGCCATTAGCAAATTTGCAGATGACACAAAGCTGGGTGGCAGTGTGAACTGTGAGGAGGATGCTATGAGAATGCAGGGTGACTTGGACAGGTTGGGTGAGTGGGCAGATGCATGACAGATGCATGACAGATGCAGTTTAATGTGGATAATGTGAGATTATCCACTGGTAGCAAAAACAGGAAGGAAGATTATTATCTAAATGGTGTCAAGTTGGGAAAAAAGGAAATACAAAGGGATCTGGGGGTCCTTGTTCATCAGTCAATGAAAGTAAGCATGCAGGTACAGCAGGCAGTGAAGAAAGCGAATGGCATGTTGGCCTTCATAACAAGAGGAGTTGAGTATAGGAGCAAACAGGTCCTTCTGCCGTTGTACAGGGCTCTAGTGAGACCACACCTGCAATATTGTGTGCAGTTTTGGTCTCCAAATTTGAGGAAGGACATTCTTGCTATTGAGGGAGTGCAGCGTAGGTTTACAATGTTAATTCACAGGATGCAGCGAGACTGTCATATGCTGAGAGAATGGAGCGGCTGGGCCTGTATACTCTGTAATTTAGAAAGATGAGAGCGGATCTTATTGAAATATATAAGATTATTAAGGGTTTGGATATGCTAGAGGTAGGAAACATGTTCCCGATTTTGGGGGAGTCCAGAACCAGGGGCCACAGTTTAAGAATAAGGGGTACGCCATTTAGAACGGAGATGAGGAAACACTTTTTCACACAGAGAGTTGTGAGTGTGTGGAATTCTCCGCCTCAGAGGGCGGTGGAGACCGGTGGAGGCCGGTTCTCTGGATACATTCAAGAGAGAGCTAGATAGGGCTCATAAAGATAGGGGAGTCAGGGGATATGGGGAAAAAGGCAGGAACGGGGTACTGATTGTGAATGATCAGCCATGATCACATTGAATAGTGGTGCCGGCTCGATGGGCCGAATGGCCTACTCCTGCTGTCTATTGTCCATTGCCTACCTCTTATTCTTAAACTGTGACCCCTGGTTTCAGACTCACCCAACATTGGGAACATTTTTCATACATCTAGACTGTCCAATATCATGAGAATTTTATATATTTCCATATGATCCCCTCAGATTCTTCTAAATTCCAGTGAATATAGGCCCAGTTGATCCATTCTTTCATCATATGTCAGTCCTGCCATCCTGGGAATTAACTGGTACTCTCCATATTACAACAGTGTGAGAGGGAATGGGTTATTTTGCTAACAAATAAGTTGTTGCTCAAGATGGTTTGTTCTTGATAAGGGGGAAGTCTTTTCGGACTGAGATGAGAAAAACATTTTTCACACAGAGAGTGGTGAATCTGTGGAATTCTCTGCCACAGAAGGTAGTTGAGGCAAGTTCATTGGCTGTATTTAAGAGGGAGTTAGATGTGGCCCTTGTGGCTAAAGGGATCCGGGGGTATGGAGGAAGGCAGGTACAGGATACCGAGTTGGATGATCAGCCATGATCATATTGAATGGCGGTGCAGGCTCGAAGGGCTGAATGGCCTACTCCTGCACCTATTATCTATGTTTCTATGTTCTGGTGCCAGAATCTCAGCAGAAAATGCTCTTCCTTTATCTTCCAAACTACCCAAACCATGTCAATAAAAGAATATCTGCACACACTTCAGCCCCAGCAAATCAGCAGGAGTCAGGCTACGTGAGTAATTTCCTGAGAGGTGGTCTGAAGAAGGGTTTCAATCTGAAATGCCCGTCCATCTAGTCCCTCCACAGATGCAGCCTGACCAGCTGAGACAGAAGGAACGGAACTGCAGATGCTGGCTTACAAAAAATAAACACACAGTGCTGAAGTAACTAAGCGGGTCAGGCAGCATCTTTGCAGAACATGGATAGGTGACTTTTCGGGTTGGGTCCCTTCTTCAGACACAATCGGCAATGTATTGAGTTGGGACCCTTCTTCAGCTAAAGGTTATTAAGCTGATTTCCAGATCCAAAACCTGACAAACAATGCCATTAGAATTTATGAAACTTTTGAATGCTTATCCAAATCAGTGTATATACAAATGTAGAGAAATATTACTTTGATCTATTTTTCCTATAACTTTTGAACAATCAATCAGTTCAAGGCAAATATGGAATATAAATCATTTCCCCAAGCATGTAAACTCAGCTGCAACACGTTCCCCTTGCCTGATCCAATATAACTGCAAATCAATGACCAGTGCTATTTGAAAGCATTATATAAAGTAATTTAACTGCATAATAAAGATTTCTAATTTAATGTCCACTAGTTATATATCAACCCAGTTATGATTTCAGTTTTAGTTTTCTGCTGTTCTTATCAAAATTAAAAAAAATAAGCCCATTCACACCTAGAAAGTATATTTTTTCAGAACATTGACCATAGAACAAAATAATTAAGACTAGACTAAGTTTCATGTTCACACGGGAAGGCTGGTCCCCTAATGCAATATTCCACCTCTCCACCAATTCCAATATTGGTGGCCAGTGGGGGGGGGATTTCTGGAGCGCTAGTATGGGTGTTGTGAGTTGAAGGGACTGGTTTCCAGGGGTCTAGTATGGACATTGTGGACCGAATGGACTCTTGGGCTGGCAGCTCAGTCATTTAGGCCTGAGGGGCTGGAAGCTCTGCCACCCAGGCCTGGTGGGCTGGCAGCTCAATCACTCAGAGGGAGAGGGTGGAGAATCAATTTTAGCCATTTTTCATATTTTTCTGCAGATCACAGCAATGAAGGAGGAAAGTCTATACTGACCTGGATCTCACAGGGAGCCAATGAAGGGAGGGAGAAAAATACTGGGGTGAGGTTTAATACTCGCAGGGGGAATACTTACTGATGGGCCGAAGGGACTCCTCCTGGGCTAGTACAGGCCTGATGGACCGAAGGGGCTCATTAAAAACTCAGTGAAAAGCACTTTTTCTTGACTTTTACTGGCCTGTCAAGGGCCTTTTGGGCCAAAATGCTCCTTCTAGGCTATTATAGGCATTTTGGGCAAAAGGGACTGGTTTCTTGGCTAATAAGGACCGCGTGGGCCAAAATTAGTGGTTTCAGGCAGGCTAAACATCCAATTTCATTTCATTTCCATTTCAATTTCAAGCTCAAGGCAGGCCAAACAAATCATTTCAATTTAATTTTATTTAATTTCCATTTCCATTTCAGTTTCAAGCACAGGGCAGGCCAAACAAGTCATTTCATTTTCTTTTCATTTCATTTCCATTTCCATTGCAGTTTCAAGCCCAGGTCAGGCCAAACAGCTCATTGCATTTTCATTTCATTTCCATTTCCACTGCAGTTTAAAACACAGGGCAGGCCAAACAGTTCATTACATTTTCACTTCATTTCCATTTCCACTGCAGTTTCAAGCACAGTTCATTTTCATTAAAGGGCTAACAAATTATTTATTGCAAGAACATTGCAGACTCACACTACAGTTGACTCACAGCTTACAATCACAGATGTGGCCTCTCCCTCACTATCATCCAGAATAACTGACTCGTGTCCGGGCATCTGGGATTCTATAGTCCTGCGCCCCCCCCCCCCCCCCCCCCCCCCCCTTCATCATGGTGATTGATAGGCGAGAGGACCAATCAGATTTCTCAATATTTTTTAAACAGTCTTAATTTTTTTATTTTTAATCGGTCGGAAAAATCCTCATGGCTGCCTCAGCAGAGGAGGACTGTGAATAAGATGGCCAAAAATCATAGCGATATAAGGTAGTGTTTTTCCTAAAATCAATATACACGCAGACAGGAAGTGGTCAAGAGAGATTATATAGATAACCATAAGCCCTCGTAAATTGCAAAACATACTTGGATAATTAAGTATGATTATGATTATGATAATCCAGGGGCAGAACCACCAAATTTTCTTGTGTGCAACTCATTGCTGCCTATACATAGAACTTAGAATATTACAGCACATGAACAGGTCCTTCGGCACACAGTGTTTGTGCTGAACATGATGCTAATTTGCCTGCACGATCCATATTACTTCATTTCCTGCATTTCCATGTGGGCTATCTAGAAGCCTTTTTGTATCAGTAACATAATTCAACATTCCTGGGTGTTATTTCCCCTTGTTTTGATCTAAAAGGTCCAAAGATTATTCACTACTGCAACTGGGGAGAAATTTCCATCACTCTCACTATCAATTCATTGAGCTACAGAGGGCAGGCGAACCAATTAGTGTTAGATTACTGCTTGTTTGTGTTGCGGATTTACGTCTGGAGGGAACAGGGTCAAGACTAACCATCGTTGGGCAACAGAAGAAAGGTAAACCTCCATTTATATGTTTACATGTGTGTGTATATGTGCACATCCATGTGTGTGTGCGTGTATGCATGCACATCCATGTTCGTGTATGTGTGTGCATGAGTGTGCGCGTGTGTGCGCATGTGTGTGTGTGCGAGTGTGCGTGTGCGTGCACGTGTGTGTCTGTGTGTGTGTGTGTGCATGTGTGCTGCAGGAGATGTGGAGGTGGGGCAGGCACTGTATTTAAAATTAAATGACTGTGCTCCCCCAACAACTTCCACAGATTCTTCTGTTATTTTTTTCAATGCAAGTGGCTGCAACTGCACAATAGCTTTTCTGACTTTCAACTCCAAAACTGAGTCAGCTTTGACTGTGCTTATAAAGATTTATTTTACCATTACTCATGCAAGACGTTTTCCATTATTTGCCTTACATTTATGGGATATATTGGTGGAATGGACATTCCTAGAATGCTATTTGAAAAAGTTCTGGGACATAGTACAGTGCATCTGAATATCTAATACGATGTGTTACTTTAAAAAGATTATTATCATATCCCCAAAAATTAAATAAATGTTTGTTTAATTTGTAACAGTGTTTATAACCCTGTTGAAGTTGTTCACTAAAGTTTAACTGCATTTATCACTGTGCTTGCATCCAGCACTCTGAATGATATATCCATTACATTGTGTTCGAATTGAAACTGGTGCTTCCTGACCTGCTAACTATTTTCTCTTATTTCAGATGGCTAATCTTCAATTATTTGCTTTTAAAATACTTTCAAACCAGTCATTTGGATCACTGATGTTCTTCAAGAAACAAATAACATACACAGTATAGCCGAAGTGTGACTCCAGACCAGGTAATACAAATTACTCTGAATTAGAATATAGAACATAGGACTGTACAATGGGGACAGAAGAAACTACAGATGTTGGTTTGCAGAAAAGGGCACAAAATGCTAGAGTAACTCAGCAGGTCAGGCAGCATCTCTGGAGAACATGAATAGGTAACGTTTAGGGTCGGGATCCTTCTTCAATGATCGTGGTGGAAGAAGGGAGGGAGGAGGGGGGGGGGAATATAGTCGGAGGAGGTGAGGAGTGGGAAGGGGGAATAGGAATGCAAATCTAGATGGGTCAAACAGAAGAAATGGGGGGAAAAAGTTGGGGAGAGGGGAGATTGTCCAACTATCTGCCTATCAAAAAACCTCCTCACCAGTATCCACCTATCACTTGCCCGGCATTGTCTTGCCCCCCCATCTCTCTTCCTGCCTGCCGCCCCCACCACAATCAGTCTGAATGTGGGTAGTGACCCAAAATGTCGCCTATCCATGTTCTCCAGAGATAGACACAAAAAGATGGAGTAACTCAGCGGGTCAGGCAGCATCTCTGGAGAAAAGGAATAGGTGAAGTTTTGTGTCGAGATCTGCCCGATCCATTGAGTTATGCCAGCACAGTGTCTTTGTTTTATGGAACAATACATCACGGGCACAAGCCCTTCGGTCAACTATGCCCATGCTAGATTAAACTAATTTCTTCTGAATGCAAATGATCCATATCCCTCCATGTGTCGATCCAAAAGCCTTTTAAATGCCACTATCATATCTGCCCTCACTAACACCCCCAGCTGTGTGTTCCAGGCACTCACCACTCTCTGCATGGAAAAACAAATTGTCCTGTATATCTCCTTTAATCACAACTCATCTTTAAACTATGCGTGCTAGTCTTTGACATTTCCATCCTGGTAAAAATATTCTGTCAACCCTATCTATGCCGATCAAAGTTTTATGTACTTTTATCTGTATTTCCTCAGCCTCTGAACTCAAAGAGAAACCAATCCAAGTTTGTTCAACTTCTCTTTGTAGGCAAAACCCTAAATAAAGGAATCATCAACATAAAATTATATTTTCCACATAAAAATACAAAATAATATTAATGGCACTGGCTGAATAAGAAAATCATTCCAAGTATCATGCTACCGTTGAAAAAGTAGTCACGCTCTCCAAAGTTTCCCTTTCTGTCTGCAAAGCTTACCCAAATCAGTCAATTAGATCAGGAATGTATAATAATAAATGGCGGCCTTGTCTGTTCTTCTATATCCTGTGAGCAAATACATTTTTTAAATTGTTGCCGTCTTGAAGAGCTGCTTTCTTGAACCATTGTAAAATGTACGATTTGGAATTCACCTCCTCTATTCATTGAAGTCCTGTGACAATTTACTTATTTACAATGAATTAATGCAATACCTTTGAATTGTGCGCGTGGTCTGTCAATTTGCCCATCCTCCTACTTTCCCCTCCACTATCTTGCAATTCTTTTCCTTTGACTAATTATCTAATTCCATTTTAAAACAGCTGTTAATTCCACATTTACTATTTATTCAGGCAGAATATTCTAGATCATAATGGGCTGCACAGTGCCGCAGCGGCAGAGTTGGTGCCTTACAGCGCCAGAGGCCTGTGTTCGATCCTGACTACGTGTGCTGTCTGTACGGAATTTGTACATTCTCCCCATGACCGCGTGGGTTTTCTCCGGGTGCTCCCACACTCCAAAGATGTTCAGGTTTGTTGGTTGACTTAGGTAAAATTTGAAAATTGCCCCTAGTGTGTAGGATAGTGCCAGTGAACGGGATCGCTGGTCAGCGTGGACTCGGTGGGCCGAAGGTCCTGATCCGCTCTGTATCTCTAAACTGAACTAAACTAAACTCAACAACTTGTCCATGAATAACGAACCATCAATCTCTTTTCTGTCTTTTTCCCCAATTAGGTGAAGCATCTATTATGTATTGCATGCTGCCCCATCCATAAACTCACCCCCAACCTGACATCCAACTGTAATTAAGTCAATGCAATAAAACTGAAGGCCTGTAAGGTCAAAATCCAGGGACCTGTTTGGACCCAGCGGGAGGCAGATGCTCTGAACTTAATACTCCATCTAATTGGATGATTGTAAAAGCTTCTGCATAAGCTTCTGGGACCATCCTAATTTTAATAAAGATGAAGACAAATGTTAGCAGATATCTAAAAAAGCACTGGCCATATGGAGTGATTATCATTTTGTTAACATTTAAGGAGCTGGAAATGGTAGTGGTCTGTTGACATTATTTGAACCTTGATTCCCCCCCCCCCCCCCCCCCCCCCATTCTAACTGCTGAATGCAGCAGCTAAACATCGGACTGGGTCTGTCAGTGAATCCAGACAGAAGGCAGAACAGTGAGTACGATTTCTGTGTTAAAAATAAAAGAGCATGGTCCACAAGCCCCCCCACCCCCCCTCTTTAATTAGCTATTAGGACCCTAATGCATTAAAGCATTGTCCATCGGCCCCAAGTGCATTACCACAATGATGAGAAGCAAATATTTAGGTCCTCAACAGTGACCCACCTTCTGAGTAAAATCAGCCTCATACTCATGCAGCATGGTATGGACCCTGAGACCCAACTTATCCATGCTGACCAAAATACCCTGTCTAAGCTAGTCCCATTTGCCTGCATTTGGCCCATATCCCCTTCAACCATTTCTTTCCACGTACCTGTACAAATATCTTTAAAATATTATTATATCATCCTTAACTATTTCCTCTGGCAAACTGTGCCATATATTCACCACCCACTGTGAAAATGTTGTCTCTCAGGTCCCTATTAAATCTTTTTTCCTCTCACCTTGAAGCTATGTCCTCTGATTCTTGAATTCCTACCCTGGGTAAAATCACTATCAATTTTCCTCATGATTTTATACAGCCTCATTTTATAAAATCATCTCTCAGCTTCCTGCCTTCTAAGGAATAATGGCCCTTGCTTGCACATCCTCTCCCTTTAGCTCAGGGCCTCGTAATTATCCTTTATCAAAAATCCTTTCTGCACTCTTTCCAGCTTAATGGCATCATTCCTATAGCAGGGTGACCAAAAGTGAACACAATACTATATGTGCATCCTCACTAATGTCTTCCATAACTGAAACATAATAGCCAACTTCGACACTCAATTCCCAGACTGATGAAACCCAGCATACCAAACCCTTCTTCACCACGCTAACTACCTGAGATGCCACTTTCAGGGAACTATGTACGTGTATCCCAAGAACCGACTGCTGTAGAACACTCTCTACAGTCCTCCCTTTCAGTGTGAAGGTTCTGCCCTGGTTTGACATCCCTAAATGCAGCATCTCACACTTATTTCCATTAAACTCCGTTAGCCACTCCTCAGTTTATCTGCCAAGCTGTTCAAGATCCCACTATAATTCTTGATGTCCAACTTCACTGTCTATGATGCCACCTACTCTAGAGTCATCAGCAAATTTACTAATCATGCCTTGTACATTTAATTGCTGATATAGATGACAATATTAATGAGCCCAGCATTGATCCCGGAGGCACACAACTAGTCATAGGTGACAAGCCCAAAAAAACAACATTTTCCCATCACCCTCTTATTACTTCCATAAAGTTAATTCTGTATCTATGTAGCTAGCTAATCACAACTTCCGGAGCAGCTGACCACACGGAAACTTATCAAAGTATATGGATTAAGTTAACAACCCTGTTCTCATCAGAGTACTTGATTACTTCTTCAAAAACTAGCCACAAACTACCTACCTTCACCGAGGATGCATGTGTACCCGAAACATTACATTTTGAGGCTCCATCTTATGTTTTCATAACATCTGTCCTCTGTGAGCTAACAGTGCAACGCAATATCTATTCATTGCATATTGAGAGCTCCCAAGTTAGCAAATGACAAGGATCTAATCTTCTTTACTGTCCCTGTTTTACAACACTTTGGGATATCTCGCAGTTGTGAAAGTCATTCTTTAAACGTATACACCTTTTCTTTCTCTTTTAAGGGATTTGCCTCCTTTCACTACACATGCCATGGGAGGTGTAGTGAAAGTGTAGAGTATTGATTAGAGCAGGGCATTAGATTTATAGAATCATTGAGTCATTGAGTTATATAGCACAGATACAGCACAGCTGGCCCAACTGGTCCATGTCATTTAAGATGTCCCTTGCATGCTAGTCCCACCTGCTTGCATTTGGACATATCCATATACCTGTCTAAATGTCTTCAAAATGTTATCTACTAGCCTCAACTAGTTCCTCTAGCAGCTCGTTCAATATATCCAACACTCTCTGTGTGAAAATGTTGCCCCTCAGATTGCTAATAAATCTTTCCCTCTCAACTTATACCTATGTCCTCTAGTTCTTGATTCCCCTACTATAAAATACCTATGCATTCACTCTAACCATTCCCCTCGTGAATTTATACACCTTTATACGATCACCTATCCGTCTCTCGTGCTGTAAAAATAAAATTCAGGCCCTTGACTCCGGGCAACATCCCCATAAATCTCCTCTGCATTCATTATAATTACATCCTTCCTATACCAGTGAGATCAAAACTCAGCACAATGCACCAAATGCAACCTCATCAACATGTTATACAATCGTAACATAACATCCCAACTTCTACATGTAGGAAGGAACTGCAGATGCTGGTTTAAATTGAAGATGGACACAAAAAGCTGCAGTACCTCAACGGGTCAGACAGCATCTCTGGAGAAAGGGAATAGCTGACGTTTCGGTTCAAGACCCTTCTTCAGGGACCCTTTTCGACCCAAAGCGTCACCTATTCCTTTTCTCCAGAGATGCTTTCTGACCTGCTGAGTTACTCCAGCTTTTTGTGTCGATCTCAACTTCTATACTCAGTTTTCAAAATAAAGGCACAAATTGCTGGAGTAACTCATTGGGTTAGGCAGCATCTCTGAAGAAAATGGATAGGTGATGTTAAAACCCTTCTTCAGTCCCGACCCAAAACGTCACCTACCTATTTTCTCCAGAGATGTTGCCTGACCCACTAAGTTACTCCTACTTTTTTTGTCTATTTTTGGTATAAACCAGTATCTACAGTTCCTTTTTTATTACATTATCTACTCAGTACCCTGTCTGATGAAGGCCAATGTGCTCAAAGCCTTCTTGACCAACCTATCCACCTCTGATGCCACTTTCAGGGAACTATGTAGCTGTATTCCTAGATCTCTCTGCTCTACAACATTCACTGCTAAATTCCTGCCCAAGTTTGACTTCACAAAATGCAACACCTCACTTATCTGCATTAAACTCCATTAACCACTCCCCAGCCAACTTCCCCAGCTGATCATGATATTGCTGTAATTTTGACTAACCATCTTCACGTGTTTATGATACCATCCAATGGCCTCCTCCTGCACCTATTTTCTATGTTTCTATATTGGAGACGATCAGCCATGATCACAATGAATTGAGGAGCTGGTTCGAAGGGCCGAATGGCCTCCTCCTGCACCTATTTTCTATGTTTCTATGTTTCACCCACTTTCGTGCCATCTGCAAACTTGCTAATCGTTTACAGGGACTTTTTTAACTAACGCAACCTTTAAGAAACATTTAGCGAGGTAAATTAATAGAGGGATATGGGCCAAATGTCGGCAGGTGGGACTGGTGTAGATGGGTCATGTTGACTGGTATAGGCAAGTCGGGTCTGCTTCCTGGCTGTAAGGCTATTGCTCCAAGGATTTTATTAAGTCCTTTGACATGGTTTCACATGGGAGACTAGTTCAAAAGGTTAGGGCCCATGGGATCTTGGGCATGTTGGCAAACTGAATCCATAATAATCTTGGCAATGTGGGACAGAGGCTGATGGTAGAGGATTGTTGTTCCCATTTGATGCTTGAGACCAGTGGTGCAGAAAAGGATCAGTGTTGGGACGTTTGTTGTTTGTAATATGTGTGAATGATTGATAGCATGGAAGACAGTCTTAGGCTGCGGAGAGATCTCAATCTGCAGGGGAAATGGGCTGAAAAGTGGCAGATGAAGAATCCAGACAATTATAAAGACATTCTTGCCATAGAGGGAGTACAGAGAAGGTTCACTAGACTGATTCCTGGGATGTCAGGACTTTCATATGAAGAAAGACTGGATAGACTTGGCTTGTACTCGCTAGAATTTAGAAGATTGAGGGGGGATCTTATAGAAACTTACAAAATTCTTAAGGGGTTGGACAGGCTAGATGCAGGAAGATTGTTCCCGAACAAGGAGTCACAGTTTAAGGATAAAGGGGAAATCTTTTAGGACCAAGATGGGAAAAACATTTTTCACACAGAGAGTGATGAATCTGTGGAATTCTCTGCCACTAAAGGCAGTTGAGGCCAGTTCATTGGCTATATTTAAGAGAGAGTTAGATGTGGCCCCTTGTGGCTAAAGGGATCAGGGGGTATGGAGAGAAGGCAGGTACAGGATACTGAGTTGGATGATCAGCCATGATCATATTGAATGGTGGTGCAGGCTCAAAGGGCCGAATGGCCTACTCCTGCACCTATTTTCCATGTTTCTATGTTTTGCATTTTGGGACACAACTGAGACTAGAAAATACACCATGAATGGTAGGGTCTTAGAGAGCATTGAGGAACAGTACCTTGGCATAGATGTCCACAGGTTCTTGAAGATGACAAAACATGTAGATAATGTGGTAGGGAAGCCATATAGAATATTGTCTTTTATCAGTTGGGGCATCAAATACAGAAGTAGGAAGATTATAGTCTAACTTTATAAAACCTCAGTCAGACATCAGCATCAGCTGTGGACATTATGGAGAAAGAATGATGTGAGTGTTGGTGTGAGCGTAGAGGAGATTCACCTGGATGGTGTCTGGGATGTAGCGGTTCAGTAAGGGAAACACTCGGGCTGTTCTCTCTGGAGTGGAATTTAAGTGGGGATATGATTGAGATATATAAGATTATGAAGGATATGGATAGGGAAGATTGCAGGGAATCTTTCCACATATTAGTAAGTTGTAAAACTAGATGACATACATTTAGGATGTGGGTTGAGATATAGAGGGTTTATGTGGGAGATCTCTTTCAGCCAGAGGGTACTGAGTACCTGGAATACATTGCTTGAGAGAGTGGTTGAAGTTGGACCGCTGACAGGATTTAAAAAGTGCTGATATGGGTACATGAATCATCTAGGTATAGAAGTGGTGGAAGATGGGGTTAATAAGGAAGGGAGGATGAAGAAGGGTCTCGACCTGAAACGTCAACCATTCCTTTTCTCCAGAGATGCTGCCTGTCCCGCTGAGTTACTCCAGCATTTTTTGTCTATTTAAGGATATCCACTCGTCAGCATGGACAAGTTGTGTCAAATGGACTGTTACCATGCTATATGATCTATGACACTAGTGGGGCAATGTGTGTGGTAAAGTCTTCACCAGATGAATGGTCACCGGCAGCAGGATATTATGGAACCACCAGTTCTTAGATTCCTTTATGGGAAAGGGGGTGAAAGGGGAGAGGGGCGGCTGGTGCCATCATAGGGAATTGTCTCCCAACACTTAACTGTTTGATCTACTCCCGTGGCGCATTTAATAAAAACAGCCAAAAGAATTGAAACCAGATTTTAAAGTTCACACTTCAGTAGTTTTTGCGAGCTTAATGATGTTCCAATATGGCTGTCCAGGCAAGGTACTACTCCATTAAATGCTTAACTTTGAATTCCTTTTCTATAAACTTGAAAACAGAGGGCTAGCCTGCCAAAGAAAAAAAAAAGTAAAAATTGGAAGGAATTTGATTTTGCTTTAAAAACAAATATTTAATTATTTATCGGAAGCACTTTCTGAAAAGCAATCAAAATTTCATTAACATCGACAGATGCAACATTAGTTGAAAATGTTGCTCATCTGTAAGTGTGTGAACACTATATATCTCCTCACAGAAACAAAGGATCGAATTGCAAAGACATTTTTTAAGGGACTTTCAATTGAGCGATGACTGAAACATGCCAAAGGTTTTTGTCTTTGAAGTCGCTCTAAAATGCTTTACTGTGCTTGTGTTTTGGTTAATTATAAGGAAACAAAACCAGGTTAATTCAAAGGAGAATGCTGATCTTGATGGAAACTATAATCAATTTATACTAATAGCCTGTAGAATCCTATTAATCACATGCTATTCTCTCTGTACTTCTGCAGCACTGCCTCTGTTTCCCCCACCTACTTCCACCCACAACCCCTCCTCACAAACTCTGGCCTTCATAACATTAGAGAGATTAAGCCACAACACTTTGGAGAATTGGCTTAAAATGAAAAGTGGTCAGTTTTACTCCACTTGCAAAAAAGATGATTTAATAACAAAGACTTATTGACAGTGGACTATCCATTCCAGCTACATTTAACACTCTGAGGCTTCTGTGACAAATCATTGCCATTTGGCAGGCTATGATTAATGATTGGGGAAGTCAGAGGGCAAAGTAAAGGTCACTGACCTCTCAGCTAGCTCTGTCTAATGGGATTCGAAATCATACAACAGAAATTCATTTTTAAGCAGTACACAGCTGGAATCTCCAATGACACATTGATTTCAATACTGATGTGCAGATAATTATTCTGCAAAATATCCACAAACCTATTTTAATTGTAAAAACATTATTAAGCATTCTTGATGCCTAAGAGGTTCAGATTTCATTACATTTGTTCGTAGTGCTTAATACTTAATTGCTGAAACTTTTATTTTAGTAGAGCCTTTGGAAATAGTGTGGTGTAACATAATACATCGTACTTCCTGAAATTATGCTGCAGTAAGTTTATTCAAATTTAATTTATTCTGAAAGTATTGTTAGGGGATTTGACTAACCAGGATATTTATCCATCAAACAAAGCCCTTTCGCATGTTCCATGGGCCAATAATGAATGCCGGCATTCCTGACCTTGTCAAAAGCAAACAGCTTTGATCTCAGTTTTAGTTCACACCGCAACAGTGGAAAACAGCAGAAAATATATCACCAATCGTTTATCAAAAAAGGGGACCACTATGCAAAGATGAATTCTAAAAGACAAGGTTACCATATGAAGCCACAAAATGCTGGAGTAACTCAGCGGGTTAGGCAGCATCTCTGAAGAACATGGAAGGGTGACATTTCGGGTCAGGACCCTTCTTCAGAGTCTGAAGTAAGGTCCTGACCCGAAATGTCACCTATCACTCTGAAGAAGATTTCTGACAGGGAACACCAACTATCCATGTTCTCAGGAGATGCTGCCCGATCCGCTGAGTTACTCCAGCACTTTGTGTCTTTTTATGTTGACCTGCATCTGTGGTTCCTTGTGTCTCTAAAATATGAAGCGCACTGGACTATACTTGTGAGTGACTTACTCATGGTCTTTCTGGACTATACTTGTGAGTGACTTACTCATGGTCTTTCTGGACTATACTTGTGAGTGACTTACTCATGGTCTTTCTGGACTATACTTGTGAGTGACTTACTCATGGCTGGTTGACTGGATGTATCATTAGATAATTCCTGCCCCCAATCATAGTCATGCTCGTGTCCCCCTCCCTCCAAAGTAGCATCAATATCTTTACAGAGCTTTTTTTTACCTCAATGAAGAGAACTGTGGACCATTCTCTTTATATTTGGCAATCTTCAGTACTTCATCTCCATGCCTAGTCTACTCATATTTAATCTATGGAAAACAATGGATCTGACCAACCTACATCCACTGTACAATACTATTGTTGACAATGAGGGACATGGAAATTGTGAATTACGTCCCATGTCTCAGGAGCAAATCAATGAAGGCAGAAATCTACGATGTAATTCAGTATCGTCTTTGGTTGTCTGAGGAAAACCCAGCAGAAAGTTCATAGTCTACTGGGCAGCAGTGACCCCTATCCATCTGTAAACCTCCTTCACCAGGCCAATCAGCCTACTGGAGAAATGCCATCAATGCTAACTTTGACCAATGACAATCTGGCTTTGCTCCCTGTCAAAGCTGTGAAAAACCTTGAATAGTTTCAAATGTGAAATACCAAGTACGTTTATAAAATAACCTGTACATTTTACTGTTATAATTACATTGACCCTTTGATAGAAACTATCAAAAACAAACACAAATGACTTAAATAGTTTCAAAGAATGTGGAGTAAACACTTGAAAAATGATATCACTTAAGCACACTCTTAATAAATGCAAACTTAAGTAATTCAAAAAAAAATTAATGCTCATTCCTTTGGATGTGTTCCTCTTCACTCAAATGAACAGGTTTGCTGCGCTTGTCCATTCAGTGAAAAAAATTCCCAACATCACGGCTGTGGTGATCATAGAAACATAGAAAATAGGTGCTGGAGTAAGCAATTCGGCCCTTCGAGCCAGCACTGCCATTCAATATGATCATGGCTGATCATCCCGTACCCCATTCTTACTTTTGCCCTGTATCCCTTGATTCTATTGGCCCTCAGAGCAAAATCTAACTCTCTCTTGAAAAAATCCAGTGAATTGGCCTCCACTGCCTTCTGTAGCAGAGAATTCCACAGATTCACAACTCTCTGGGTGAAAAAGTTTTCCTCATCTCAGTCCTAAATGGGGTATCCCTTATTCTTAAATTATGACCCATGATTCCGGACTCCCCCAACATGGGGAACATTTTTCCTGCATCTAGCCTGTCCAATCCTTTAAGAATTTTGCATGTATCTATAAGATCCATCTTTGTGCTGTGCTGCTGGGCACCCAAGGTTTCTATTTTGGATCTGAAATTTAAAAAAACTCCCAGCAGCCAGCATGGTTGGGATTTTCAGGTCCACATGAAAGTTTTGGGTGTGGGTGGGGAGGATTTCATCCTGAATTGCCATTGTTTTCCAGCAAGTTCCAACATGATCTAATGAATCACCAACTATTTCCTAAAATCACAAATAAATCTATTTATGTAATTCTATATTCTACACTCTGTATCTTTCTAAAGTAGACAAAAATGCTAGATAAACTCAGAATCTTTCTCCAGACTGAAGATTTTTTTGCTTTAACTTTTGTACCTTTCTGTTGGCTTAACTTTTTGTACCTGAGTTTGGCTTGGTTGTATTCATGTATAGTATTATCTGATTTTATTGGATAGCGCACAATCTAAATCTTTTCACTGTACCGCTGTTCTTTTTCATTCTACCGCTGCTGGCAAATTAATTTCACTTGCACTTTATGTGCAAGTGACGAATACAACTAATTGTGATTGTAATGGTGATTGCACCTTGGTACATGAGACAATAATGAACCCAAATTGAAAACATCATATTAACATAGATAAGCTTGTATGCGCTGCTTTGATTCATAAAATGGTTGCTTCCTTATTTTCCTGCCTTATTCCTTTGGCCACTTTTACTGGTATAATTCCATTGTAAAAAGAACAAAAACTGTTGAGATCATTTGAAAGCACAACTTCACACTTACTCAAGGAGAATATTATCCATTATATTTTCTGAATCACGCAGATAAGCAGCATACACGCAGATAATCGTACTGTTTTTAATATTTGCAGTGGTCATTATTATATTTAAAATTTGAGTTGTAATAAAATTGTAGGCCGTGGCATTGCTCTTCGATTACATCTGGGACTTTTCTATTAAAATTGGGATTAACTACTTCAGTTGGAAGAAAACAGACAAACGTAGTCTACCTTTTGGGGAAGAATCTTGAACAGTGAATAAAAAAGAAAGGCACACAGTTGAAAGATGGACATTTGCATAAAACAGCCATAATCGGGCAGTCCAGGGGTTTACAAGAGGTCAAGGTTCAACGTCAAACATCAATAGCGGTATAATACAAAAGATTAGACATCAACAATCTAGGCCCTGCATTTTTACAGAGGTAATGGAGAAAGCAAATTTTTGGGCCAATTTCATAGAGTGTCAAAGAGAGATACAGCAAGGAGGCAGGCTTTTGATCCATCAAGTCTGTGCTAGCTATCAAAGATACAATTTCACAATAGTCCTATCCTGGTCCATTTTATTTTCATCACATTCCCATCAACTGCTCTCATATTTTACCACTCAACCACACAGTGTGGGCAATTCTAATTGACCTACCAACCTACAGATCTTTGAGATGTGGGAGGAACCAGGAACCCAGTGAAAATCCATGCAGACACGGGGAAGACGTGCAAACACAACATAGACAACATCCAAGGTCAGGACTGAACCAAATCTCTAGAGAGTTGCTAGTTGTGCACCAGTCCCACTAGCTATGTCACTGCGTCGTCTTAATTTCATTCTACTTTCTTCATTCATTATGGACTGTGGTAATTCCTTGCTAAGCATAAAACCTCACAGTGTAGTTGTATTCTTTATGAATGAGCCCAGTCACTTGCAGTAAATGTTTCATCTGCTGTACCTCTAGCTTTATTGATATACTTTACTCTTCTAAAATTTCATTTTTTAAGAATAGAATATCTCCATTTGTCAATTTCCTTTTGTTTATTAACTAACACTCATAAGTTCGTAACTTCATAAGACATAGGGGCAGAATTAGGCCATTCGACTGATTAAGTATGCTTGGCCATTCGCTTATGGTTGGCTTGATGTTTCCCTCTCAACCCCATTCTCCTGCCTTCTCCCTATAACCTTCGCCACCCTTACGAATCAAGAACCTATCAATCTCCACATTAAATATATCAATTGAGAGGGCCTCCTCTGCCATCTGTGGCAATTAATTCCACAGATTCACCACCCAGTGGCTAATGAAATTCCTCCTCACCTCCTTTCTAAAGGTACGTCCTTTTATGCTGCGGCTGTGCCCTCTGGTCCGAGACTCTCTCACTTGAAATGTGTATCTTACAACAGGATCACTGAATCTTGATGGGAGAATGGAGAAAATGCCTGGCCTGAGAAAATGGAAGCCAGTGTTCTATTCAGCCTGACTTGATACCAGTTCGCTTACCACAGAGCAGGAGCTCTGCTCTAGGTAGTTTAGTTCTATTGCACTAAAACTGCATCCATTAGCACCTAATAAAAGCAATTGAATCCAGGTTAGGGCGCATCCGTGGACAGAGAAACGGAGCTGATATCTGACATGAACTCACCCTGTGTGACCAGTTATTGCCTTGACAACATTACTGAAAATAAGATGTTAGAATAAAAGGATCCCCATGGAATGGGTATCTGAGCAGCTTAACCATGAAAGAAGAACTAACTCATGGTACAGATGCTTCCTGACTTGCTGACTGTCACAAACTTTTTTGCCTTTGTTTGTTTCAAATTTGCACTGGTTTTATTTATTTTCATTTATTTTTTTAATCCAAGTTAGATTGTAGTTAGATAGAGCTCTAGGGGCTAGTGGAATCAAGGAATATGGGGAGAAAGCAGGCACGGGTTATTGATTGGGGATGATCAGCCATGATCACAATAAATGGCGGTGCTGGCTAGAAAGGCCGAATGGCCTCCACCTGCACCTATTTTCTTTTCTATGTTTCTATGTATATTGTTTTTCTAGTCAAATTGCATCCATCCAATGGGCATTAGTTTGGGCATTTCCATGAGCAATTCATCTTATTGCATCTGACACTTTTCCAGCTTCAATCATTTAGAGTCAAAGAGTCATAGAGTGATACAGTGTGGAAACAGGCCCTTTGGCCCAACTCACCCACACTGGCCAACATGTCATTATCTATTGACATTTCCTTCCTTTCTCACATAAACTGGAGCATTTGGCTGCACCCTGTGATCTGTGTTGACTAGTTAGATATAATCAGGAATGCAATGAGCCATGTTGTTGCATTATGTCCATTTAAAGGAATATTCCATTGATATAGAATCATAGAGTCATAGAGTGATACAGTGTGGAAACAGGCCCTTCACCCCAACTTGCCCACACTGGTCAACATGTCCCAGCTACACTAGTCCCTTCTGCCCGCATTAGGTCCATATCCCTCCAAACCTGTCCTATCCATGTACCTTTCGAACTGTTTCTTAAATGTTTGGATAGTCCCTGCCTCAACTACCTCCTCTGGCAGCTTGTTCCATACACCCACCATCCTTTGTGTGCAAATGTTACCCCTCAGATTCATATTAAATCTTTTCCCCTTCACCTTAAACCTACGTCTTCTAGTCCTCGATTCATCTACTCTGGGCAAGAGACTCTGTACATCTACCTGATCTATTCCTCTCATGATTTTATATATATCAGAAGATCCGACAGGCTGTTTGACCATCTTCCAAAGTTCATAGGATGGCGCTTAATCTAATGGAGGGTCCCTTTTGCAATGTTTAGCTGCTCAGATATTCATTGCACGGATGTCCCAGTTGTGACACCACAGGCGCCACATCATTAATGGAAGGGTTGTCATGACAACGACTGGGCACACAGGGTGAGTCAGGGACTTCGGGACAGGAAGCAAAGACGTGCTAATCTGCAAGCACTCGACTCCCGAATAATGTTCCATTTCACCATATGCTCCGATAAACAAATGTTTAACAGCTTCAAACTTTCTAAGGCGAATGTTATTGAAATATGTGAAATGCTGTGGAAAGACATTCAGCCATGTGGTCATATCAGGACCGATCTCTCACTTAACACTCATCTTCCTCACCACTGGGTCTTCCCAAGTGACTCCATAGTATATTTGTGTTGTCTTGCAATCTGATGTCCAAAGCAACATGACTGATGTCACCCAGGCTTTGTATTCACACATACTTTCACCAGTTACGAGCAGGTGGCATTTTGGGAACTGGGTTCTGCCATAATGCAGACACCCCATAATGGCTCCCATTAATAACCCAGACTTTCCATCTACTGGAAACACTTATGTGCTTTTAATTTGCTCATGGCTGTGGCTCATCAGAAGATTTTTCATGATGGTCAATGCCATGTTTCCAGGAAGCATGCATGTCATTATTGCCATAACTTAACCTTTTCAATGTCATAACTGCCTGAGGACCAGGATTGTCCCTCTCCTTCCCTGGCTACTGACACCAACTCACAAACCAACCAGAGTCCCTATCTCAGCAAGCCATGGACAGCCCCATCTGAATAGATATGGGAGGCAGTAAATGTGTAGATGCTGGTTTAAACTGAAGATAAGCACAAAAAGATAACAGCGGGTCAGGCAGCATCTCTGGAGAAAAGGAATAGGTGACGTTTCAGATTGAGATCCTTCTTCAGACTGAGAATCTCAGAGACTCCTTTTCTCCAGAGATGCTGCCTGACCCGCAGTTACTACAGCTTTTTCTGTCTATCATCAAGGTTATAATTGTGCAACTTATAAGGTTTATACAACTTGAAGAGAATGTTTTTCCTTGCAACTTATCGACATTTGATCCTCATCTTTTCCTAAAAGCATTCCCTACAACCACTCTACAGAAATCAACATAAAACAAAATTGTGCAGTTGAACAATGAGCGGGTTGTGTCTTGCATATCACATTTTGCTATAAATTGAAATTATCCTCCTGGACTAATGGCAGTCACTGAAAAAATCAAAAGGAGATTAAAGGAAACAATTTCTCACAGGGGGATGTAAAAAGACCTTCCCGCAAGCAGCTTTGAGGCAGAGACACAACAATCTAAATCTGAATTGGTTATACATTTAATAGCTGGAAGAGACAGGGAATTGGGGTCAACTGTATTACTTACCTTTACAGCTTTAATGGGTTATATTACCTTCTTTAATACTAAGGTTTCTCTGATTCTAA
Organism: Leucoraja erinaceus; assembly: GCF_028641065.1. Classification (NCBI taxonomy): domain Eukaryota; kingdom Metazoa; phylum Chordata; class Chondrichthyes; order Rajiformes; family Rajidae; genus Leucoraja; species Leucoraja erinaceus. The sequence goes on along the minus strand of NC_073377.1, from coordinate 29,185,551 downwards.
AAGGAAGCTTTTATTTCAATTCAACCAGGTTTGACCAGGTTTGAACAGGGGGGAGTTTGGGGGGAGTTCCCCCCGCCACGGGCATCATGTAATCCCGTGCTACCTGCTCCATGTGGCGGCTGTCACTCTACTCAACAACGTACCTCGGTGACTGCCAATCACCCCCCCCCCCCCCCCCCCCCGGACACTTATTATCACACAACCACAACACCCCCCCCCCCCCGCACCCCCCGGACACTTTACATTATTTATTCAAATCGTTTGGTATGTCGCTTTTCCAGGGTGATGCTAAATGCATTTTGTTGTCTCTGTACTGTACACTGACAATGACAATTAAAATTGAATCTGAATCTGAATCTGAATCTGACCATGGTCGGATAGTCGGAGACTAAACCCCCACCTGGTTTGCCAGGTGAGGAGGGGGTTGTGGACCCCAGCAGGAACAAAAACAAGACCTGTCGAAGGGCGGATGAGCTCCTAGCGAGCCAATAACCATCCACACTTCAGTAGAAGTTGCGATCACTGCTGTACATAGCATTGAAAGGCACTGTGCCCGTTGATGTTTTCAACCATGATGATGAGGTTTGAACAATGAAAATTAACAGTGTAGAATTTCCTCAGGTGTTTCTGCGGTTGAAAATATTTACCTTTGGCTGAAAGACAGCAACCACCGAGACCACTGAAAGAAGCATGTTTTAAATATGACTTTCTCCAGGTAACCACAGATCACAGTTTGCTCTGTGGTCAGATAAGACACTGTTTCAAAACTGTAGCTAGCTCAAAAGGTGATAACCCGAAGTACTCATTTCAATGTAATTTTATTCTGCAATCCACTACGAACATTCTGTCTTATGACATAATTTCTTACTGGGGTATTGTTTCTAACTCTGGGTCAGCACTCTAATCACTTGCTCAAGTTGCCATCTTCATGTGTGAATCCAGAAAATTAATCTAATTCAATTCCAGGGACAGTCAAAGCAAGTTCAATCTAATCCTCAATCAACATTAAAAAAACATTTCAAAAGACATATTGGCCATCATCGGAAATAGCCTAACCAGCAAAGGGACCTAAATAAATTAGCCCAAATCATGAAAATCTCATCAGACTCTGCAATGCACTTGGCCTTCTGTGGGTGGGGGAGGGGTGGGGGGCGGTTAACAATAACCACCTGAATCTGAAGCATTTTCCACAGCATAATTGTTCACTGGAAACAATTACCATTAATAATTGAGCAGTGGTCAAGATGAGAGATTATATAGATAACCATAATTCCTCGTAAGTTGCAAAACATACTTGGCTAATAAAGTATGATTATGATTTTGATTATGATTATGATTATGATAATCCAGGGGCAGAACCACCAACTTTTCTTGTGTGCAACTCATTGCTGCCTATACAGAGAACTTAGAACATTGAATATTACAGCACATGAACAGGTCCTTCGGCACATAATGTTTGTGCCAAACATGATGCTAATTTGCCTGCACGATCCATATTCATCCATTTCCTGCATTTCCATGTGGGCTATCAAGAAGCCTTTTTGTATCAGTAACATAATTCAACATTCCTTTGTGTTATTTCCCCTTGTTTTGAGCTAAAAGGTCCAAATATTATTCACTACTGCAACTGGGGAGAAATTTCCATCACTCTCACTATCAATCCATTGAGCTACAGAGGGCAGGCGAACCAATTAGTGTTAGATTACTGCTTGTTTGTGTTGCGGATTTACGTCTGGAGGGAACAGGGTCAAGACTGACCATCGTTGGGCAACAGAAGAAAGGTAAACCTCCATTTATATGTTTACATGTGCGTGTGTGTGTGCGTGTGTGTGTGCATGTGTGCATGTGTGTGTGTGTGTGTGTGTGTGCATGTGTGTGTGTGTGTGCATGTGTGTGTGTGGGCGCGTGTGTGTGTGTGCATGTGTGTTTGTGCCTGTGTGTGTGTCACACACCTCAAAATCCTGGGGCGCCGCGCGCGACTGCGCGTCACTGCCTACGTCAACACGCACCATGCTCGCATCACATGCATGTCACGACCGCGCATCGTGCGGCATGACGCGTAAATGATGCGCAAATGACACCCAAGTGGGACAGGCCCTTTAGAGGCTCTACAGTGCCCGAATATACTGTATAATCGAGTATTTGTGGCTGGAAGATGTTCATGCTCAGGCTGCTGTCAACTATAAGGATTCTTCCTATGTCTGGCTCTGAGGTTTCCTTGTCAGCAGTGGTAAGCAAATTTAATGACAGGATTCATTAAGCATCTAGGATCTCAATTGTAATTTAGTGGGAACTTTGGAGAGTCTCTGCTGCTCATGAGTTCCAGGTGTTACCGGAAAGTGGCCGGAAGACTTCGCTTATTCCAGACTTGGGCTAGGGGTGTCAAGGGTTATGGGCGAAGGCAGGAGAATGGGCTTGAGAGACATAGATAGATCAGCCATGATTGAATGGCGGAGTAGACTTGATGGGTCGAATGGAATTAAATTCTGATCCTAGTACTTATGAACTAGACTGGTCGACCCTGTCGTCTGCAATTAAAAAAAAAGAGCTTTTCTTCATCCCACATTTCAGCACTAGGTCCATAGCTCCCTTCTGTTGCACATCCAAATATTGTTTAAATATGCAAGGTTTTTCTTGAACCCCTAAAGGGCCTGTCCCACGGCGATTTTTTCACTGCCGACAAAACTAGTGGTGACAAAACACCGTGCCACTGTCGCGTAGCGTTATGCTGCGTCACCGGCGCATCACGCCGCATCACACAGCGAATTTTTCAGTGACCTGATATGTCAGTGAATGTTGCTGGCAGTCACCGAAAAATATCCAAGTGGGACAGGCCATTAACAGACTCATACCACTGTGTGAAAATATTTTTCTTCCCATTTATCCTGCCTGGATCCCTCATAATTCTATGCACCTCATCTCTGTCTATTCTGTTTCAAAGAGTGAATGTGGAGAGGATGGTTTCACTTGAGAGAGAGTCTAGGATCAGAGGGCATAGCCTCAGAATAAAAGGACGTATCTTTAGAAAGGAGTTGAGGAGGAATTTAGTTTTGTTTAGAGATACAGTGCGGAAACACGCCCTTTGGCGCCGACCAGTGATCCCCGTACACATGAATTGAAGACATTCCGAGTCGGAACACTTCTTTACACTGATTGTTTAGGGTGAGGGGAGTGGAAGAAAGGTGGAAGAGAAGAGAGGAACAACAGGAAAAAGCCTGGCAGGTAATAGGTGGATAGAGGTGAGGCCAATCTTTGATCGGCAAATTGGTGGACAAAGGCTGGAGTTGAAAAGACAGAAGGATTGTAGTGTTGTGAATTGTGAAGCTAGACGAAGAAATGTAGGTGGACGGGACGGGGAGAAATAGATGCATTCATGTTGGTCACAGACTAGAGGTGGGTGGGGGGAGGAGGGAGAATGGGGAGTTGTGGGGGAAGAAAGGGGGAGGGAGGGAGGGAGGAAGGTTGGGGGAAGAAGAATGGGGAGGGGGGGGGGAGGGAGGGAGGGAGGAGGGAGGTGTGTGGGGAGGGGGGAGGGAGGGAGGGAGAATGGGGAGTTGTGGGGGAAGAAGAATGGGGGGGGGGAGGTTGTATTCCTTAAAACTGGAGGATTCAATGTTTATACCATTGAGCCGTAAGCTACTCAAGTGGAATAGGAGGTGCTGTGTGTTGAGGGCTGGCTATGTGAGCTCCCCAGGACAGATGGGAATGGGAAGAGGAGTTAAAATGGTTGGCAACCAGGAGATTGAGAAGGTCTTGGTGGACCGAGGGAACGTGCTCAGCAAAACATCAGGCTACATCGGGAACACTGGATGCAATAGATGAGGTTAGAGGAGGTGCACGTGAACCTCTGTCTCACCTGGGAGGACTGCTGAGGCCCCAGCATGGAGGTGAGGTAGGCAGTATAGTGACAGGTGCATACAGATGGGGGGAATTTTTGATTAGCAGATTAGTTTTGTTTAGTTTAGAGATACAGCGCAGAAACAGGCCCTTCGACCCATCGAGTCCACGCTGACCAGCGATCCTCGCACACTAACACTGTCGTACGCACACTGGGGACAATTTAATTTATAGCATGTCAATTAACCTACAAACCTGCACATCTTTGGAGTATCGGAGGAAACCGAAGATCGCGGAGAAAACCCACGCAGGTCACGGGGAGAACGTGCAAACTCCGTACAGACAACACCCATAGTCAGGATCGAACCCGGGTCTCCAGAGCTGCAAGCGCTGTAAGGCAACAGCTCTACTGCTGCGCCACCATGCCACTCTGATTGGACAACGGCCAGAGACAAGAAGCCAAAAAGTGCGATAAGGATTAAGGGATAGTAGAGGCACAACGTCTGAAACCAAAGGAAGGAATACAGGAGGAAGGGGATGAGTGAGTGGAAGGGAAATGGAAAAATGGCTGCACATTCAGTGAGTTTTCAATGGGTTGAGGAATGGCACTTAGAGTTTAATTCTGACAAAATGTGATGTGGTGCATTTTACTGAGACAAACCTGGACAGGGCTTATGCTGTAAATGACAGTTCTTTAAGGGGTGAGAAGGAGAACAAGGGCTGCAGGTACATAGTTCCATGAAACTGTGATAACACAGGTAGAGATGGTGGTGAAGAAGGTAATCAGCATGCTTGCCTTTATGGTCAGTGTACTGAGTACAGGAATTGGAACGTCATGTTACACCTGTACAAGGGTTGACAAGGCCACATTTGGAATACTGCGCAGAGTCCTTGTCACTCCACTACAGGAAGGATACCAATAAACTGGAAAGGGTGCAAAAAAGGATTTACATAGATATTCGTGGGTCTGAAAGATTTGTTCGTGGCTAAGGAAGAGGCTAGATAGACTTGGTATTTTTTCCCTACAACATTGGGGGACGATGGATGGCCTTACAGAGGTTAATAAATTCATTAGGGACTTAGATAAGAAGAATAGCCAGTTTCTTGCCCAGGGTAGGAGATTCTTAAACCAGAATTAATAGGTTCAAAATGAGTGGGAAAGGGTTTAAATGTGATCCGAGGATCAGCTTGTACACACAGATGGAAAGATATGGGACGAGTTGCTGGAGAAAGTGACAGCATCAGGTGCAATTAGGGCATTAAGAGAAAAGGCCCTTTGGCCCAGTTTGGTCATGTTAACTAAGATGCCCCATCTAAGCTAATCCCTTTTGTCCATGTTTGGCCCATATCCCTCAGAACCTTTCCTTTTAATGTACCTGTCCAAGTGTCATTTAAATGCTGTTATGGAACCTGCCTCAATTAACTTCTCTGGCAGGCCATTTCATATACCCACCACCTTCTGAATGAAAAAAATTGTTGCCCCTCAGGTTCCTATAAAATCTTTCCCCTCTCACCGTAAACCTATTTCTTCCAGTTCTTCATTCCTCTGCACTGGGTAAAGGACTCTGTTCATCCCCCCTTTATCTATTCCTCTCATCATTGTATGCACCTCTACATGATCACCCCTCAGCCTCCTGTGCATCAAGGATTAAAGTCCTAGCCTGCCCATCATGTCACTACAGCTCAGGGCCTTAGTTCCTGGCAACATATTTGTAAATCTTCTCTGCATTTTTTCCAGTTTAATTACACCCTTTCTGCAGCAGGATGGCCAGTACTGAACACAATATTCCAAACGCGGTCTCATTAATATAACTTAAAATAAAATGGATGAGTACATGGATAGGATAGGTTTGGATATAAACGGACCAGCACAGGCAGGTCAGAGTAGCTCCCTTAGACAACTTGATCAGCACACACATGTTGGGCCGAAGGGCCTCTTTCCTTGCTGTACGGCTCTATGATGTTTTGACTCTAATTCTTGCAGATAAATATTTTCCAAGCAAATACATAGCAATTTTCTATCAATCATCATTCAGTCATTCCCACTGTTGTATAGTATTGACTACTATTAATAGACTATTTTTTTTCTATAGCATAAAGCTGCCATTAAATAGTACACTTTATCATTGCATGTAATTCTTCCATCTAATTTACTCATAATTTTAATGATATGAAATCCCAGTGTACAGTGATTTATCTCTGTTTCATGATCTTTGGATTTATATTATAGTATCATGTCAATTTTCAATCAATCTAGCTTTAATCAATTCTCTTTTAAAAGCTTCCTAGTTGAAACTTTATTAAAGATGTTTTGAAATCAAAATTGATATTATCCATTCTGCATCTCTTACCCACAAATCTAATAAGCATTCAAAACTTGTAGTTGGCATTTGAAAGTATTCCAAATTTGTGAGGCGTGCCATATCACTTCTCAATCAATGAGTTATCTGTTAAGAAACCTTTCCCATTTATTGACCAAATCTAATTTCTATGTTCATGCCTCATTTTTATTGTCATACTAGACTAAGTGGGACCTGTTGGGTCCCAGTCACACGGGAGGCCTGGTCCCCCAACGCAACCAATTCCCCGAAGCAATATTTCACCACTCACCCGTTCCCCAAACGCAATATTTCACCACTCACCCATAGAGCCCCTAACTGCGCAGACGCGGCACATTTTCCCTCATCCCCGAGCACTTCCTCCCCCTCCTTTTCATGTGTGGGAGGGAAGTGGGATGTGTGGCGGGGGGGGGGGGGGGGGGGACGGGGAGGTGTAGGGGAGGGGGAGAGGGTGTGCGGGGGGGGAGGGATGTGGGTGTAGGTATGGGGGGAGGAGGGTGTGTGTGGGGGGGGGGTGTGTGGGGGTGGGGGTGTGTGTGTGTGGAGGTGGGGTGGGGTATGGGGGGTGTGTGTGTAGGCGGTGGGGTGGGTGGGGGGGATGTGTGTGTGTGGGGGGGTGTGTGTGGGGGGGGTGTGAGTGGAGGGTGGTGTGTTTGGGCGGGGTGTGTGTGTGCGGGTGGGGAGGGGTGTAGGGGGGGGGGTGCTTGGGGGGGGGGGGTGTGTGGGCGGGGGGTGTGTGGAGGGGGGGGGGAGGGGGGTGGGTGGGCAGGGGGGGAGTGAGCTCAGAGAAAAGACAGGGAAGAGCAATTGGGGGAAGAGCAGGGCATCAGGGGGGGGAGGGGACAGCGAGGGGGACCAGAAGGATAGTGGCTGGAATTGGCGGTGCGATGGGGACTCACAGCGGCTGCTGGTCGCTGATCGTTCCCCTCCGCCGGGATCAGAGTTTCTGCTTTCCGTTTGGAGACAACTCCGACCCCGGGCTGTGCTGGGTCTCCGAGGCTGGGCTGCTGCTTGGGGCTGGGCTGCTGTTTGGGGCTGGGCTGCTGTTTGGGGCTGGGCTGCTGTTTGGGGCTGGGCTGCTTCGGGGTTGAGCTGCTTCGGGACCCTCCAAAAGTACAGTTGGAAACTTCCGCCGGCCACTCTCAGCACCAGTAAAGGCAAGATGGCGCAGGAAGGGGAGAACGTTCCCGGGAAGTGACGAGGGAAGAGACTAATCTGCGCGGCGCTGACTGGCAGGAGAAGAGATCGATCTGCGTATGCTCGGTTTTTAAGATTTTTAAACCTCGCTAACTTTTATGACATTCAACCGATTGGAACAAAGCTTCGCACATGTGCAGCACAGGAGGTGAGTGAACCGGCGAAAAATCGTAGCGCTATCATGAGCCGTTTTTGCGCAAATAGAAAGACCGCCAAACCAGAAGATAACAAGATCAGAGTTTTAGTTATGTATAGATTCCTTTTCTTTGATCTATCTATATCACCAGCTCTTGTGCAAATCATCGCAATATTGAAAAAAAAACCTCATCGAGGTTCTCCAATTTTTCCTTGCGTTCAGTTTCACCAGGTGCCAATAACCATTGAACTTCCAGACCTCCTTACTAGAACTTGTTTTGTTGATCATGAGCACTTGTGCCAAAATCATTGGAACTGAAATGTGTCCATTGGTTTATTTGAGATGCCCATAATTAATTTAAAATGTTCCATTTTCTGAACTTCACCTTATCTGGTCTTTGACACTGATTGTTAATAAATATATAAATTGCGATAGGGTGAAGAGACTAATCCCGCTAATGCTTTCCGACATGGTCTTTTTTGCTGCTATCTTATTTTGTGTACTCTTTCTATGAGTTATTTTGCATTGTGCTTTATAAAATATGTGGCCCTTGATTCTACTTTCATATTGTTTTTAAACAACGTGTGGTCAGTAATTAAACGGCCTCCTTTTTCAGCTGGAGGTTCTGCTTCCTCCTTTTTGTAAGGACTTTTCCAATCGAGTTCTTGAATCTTGTAGTTTGTTTCTGAAGAACAATCAAGCCTTGACATTTGATGCTGGGACATAACTTCTTTGCCAAAAACTAGCAGTGCAGAGCAAGGCATTTTCTTCTTGGGACGCTGCGGTTTTCAACCAGGAGCCCTGCTTACAGCTCAGTGTAATTAGTTTAGCCGCATTCAACAGACTCCTTTCTCCCCATCACCAGCACAACCCTGCAAGTCTTGAACAAAGTGTGAGGTGAATAATGTGAATGCTATTCAAACGCTATTCACATTAGGGGAATCAATCAGAAGCATCTCTCATACACATGGCACTATAGGTTCCTCGTCAAACTCGTGAATGTTTGAAACACCACATTGTACACCCTGACAATGCAAGTGAGGAAGCTGCAAAAGGATAGAAATTACAATTGAACTGGTGCTGTGAATTAGATGACTGCTGAATACTTCTTTTCCCTTTGCACAAGCAAAAAAAGAGTCAACCATCAGCAAAGCTGCAGTTTGATGAGGCAAAGCATTGTTACAGCATGTCTTCAAACTCAAAATCTCAAACAGAATAGAATAACGGTTTGGAAGTAATTTTATAATATCTTTGCATTTTCTGCCATAATTAATCAATATGCTCAGGGATTCCTGCACTGTTGCCTGTCCTCTATTGTTTACTGCAGTAGGTTCATCCCCATTCTATACACTGCCCTATGTGAATATGAACCTACAGTATCTCCAGCCATAGCCTCGTTCCTTGTTTTTGCACCTATCCCCTTGCAATCTTCAAGGCCCCAAGCTTGTTTGTTGCTTACCTTCAATAAAATGCCTTATCGGTGGCGTTTACATTTGTGTGGTTGGATTCCACACGTGCTGATAGCAGCATTGCATCATTTGGAATATTGGCTATTTTATGACTTACACCCGTTTAAAGTCATATTCAAGATTCAAGATTCAAGAGAGTTTCTTGTCATGTGTCCCAGATAGGACAATGAAATTCTTGCTTTGCTTCAGCACAACAGAAAAAAGTAGGCATAAATAAATGCAGAACAGAAATGATCAGTGGGACCATATACCAATGATATATATATATACACACATAAATAATCAGATAAAGTGCAATGGGCTATTAATGATCAGAGGTTAATGGCTGTGGGGAAGGGGCTATTCCTGAACTTGGATGTTGCAGATTTCAGGCTCCTGTACTTTCTACCTGAAGGCAGCGGGGAGATGAGTGTGTGGTATCCTGGGATAACTGCTCTTGTCTGCAATACGCCTTTAGAAAGATGCATTCTTTGAAGAGGTGAGGAATAAACTGTATTCTTTATTTAAGCTCCTAGTAGTCTGCATGTATAGGTCTGTACACCCAATAGTTTAATTTAGGTTAGTTTAGAGCTACAGCGTAGAAACAGGCCTTTCAGCCCACTGAGTCAACTTTGACGAGCAATCTCCCATACCCTAGTTCTATGCTAAACACTAGTACAGAAGCCAATTAACCTACAAACCTGCACGTCTTTGGAATGTGTGAGGAAACTGGAACACCCGGAGAAAACCCACACATTCACAGGGAGAACGTACAAACTCCATACTGACAGCACCCGTAACCAGGAGTGAACCCAGGTCCCTGGTGCTGTAAAGCAGCAACTCTACCGCTGCACCACTGTGTTGCCCAAAGTACTGGGACTTTGTTTAACATTAAGAGCTGACTGAGCACAAATAGTTTAGACAAGTGAAGGCAATGCGGTGGTACCGAATCACAGCCACCAAACATGGCGTGGATGTTGAAAACAATGAGTGAGTGCAAGACTGTGTTGGTTTGGTGAATGTGAGAAGTTCACAATTAATCACAGAAGTCTGAATCTCAGACTGGAGCATAAAGCATTAAGCACCTGCAGAATTTGTGATGAATGAAAAGTTTTGAATTGGTGAACATGGCAGTCCAAACACTGGCTATCTCACTGAGCATGACAAAGTGCCGGAGCACTCCCATTCATAGATCAATTTGACGGGAATATGTTAAGGGCAAATTACGTTGGAGAATGACAGCAAAAATGCATGGTATGAAGCCACACAGGAATGCAAGAATTTTATTTTGTGAGCAGACGTAGGGCCAAATACCTAAGTGGTGGCTCTCACACACCCATATTAATGAAGTGTTTTGAGCGGCTGGTTATGCAGCATATTAAAAATTGTCTCCCTGCCGACCTAGACCCACTGCAGTTCGCTTATAGTGCCAACCGGTCCACAGAGGATGCAGTTTCCACGACACTCAACCTCGCACTGTCACATCTCGACTGGAAAAATACCTATGCTAGGATCCTCTTTATAGACTTCAGCTCCACTTTAAATACAATCATGCACAGCAGCTGGTGGAGAAGCTGAAGCTGTTAAGGGTGGATACTGGCACTTGCACCTGGGTCCTTAACTTTTTATCACAACGGCAGCAGACAGCCAGGGTGGGCAGTCGGACATCAAGAACCTTCACCGTGAGCACTGGCTCACCCCAAGGCTGTGTCGTAAGCCCCCTGCTGTTTAGTCTGCTTACACATGACTGTACTGCTAGACTCAGTAACAACTATATCAACAAGTTCGCTGATGACACAACAGTGGTGGGTCTCATCAGCGACAATAATGAGTCGGCGTACAGGATGGAGGTGGAGCTGCTCACAGGATGGTGCAGATCCCACAACCTCACTCTTAATGTGGAAAAAACTAAGGAGATGGTGGTCGACTTCAGGAGGGCGGGAAAACAACTCCACACACCGCTGTACATTGATGGAGCTGCTGTGGAGAGGGTCAGCAGTGTGAAGTTCCTAGGACTCCACCTGTCGGATGACCTGACCTCTATGACCAACACCACAGCAGTGGTCAAAAGAGCCCAACAATGACTCCACCCTCTCCGGAGTCTAAGGAAAGCAGGTCTCCCCACTGCCCATCTAAGAACCTTCTACAGGGGCACAATCAAAAGCATAATAACCTACGGCATCACTTCCTGGTTCGGGAGCTGCAAGGCTTGCGAACAATATCAACTAAACAGGAAAGTGAAGACCGCCAGCAGGATTATTGGTTCCCCACTGCCTTTCCTGCTGGACATATACAAGAAGCGGAGCATCAGTAGAGCCATCTCCATCATCCAGGACCCCTACCACTCATCACACCACATCTTCTCCATTCTGCCATCTGGGAAGAGGATCAGGAGCATCAGCTGCAAAACCAGCAGGATGCTCCACAGCTTCTTCCCACAGGCAATTAGACTGATTAACGGACTTTGGCCCCTCAAAAAATATCGCTCACCAACACATCCAACTGCGCCCATACTTTGACAGTTAGGCACCTGTCAAAGTAAAGCCACTGTAAAGCCACTGTCGGTCCGAATGTCTGTTTTTATTATATTGTTAATTTTAGGCCTACTTTCTGTTTTAACCATGGTAATTTTAATTTGTTTTTAAAGCTCTATGTATTTATCCTTTTTTAAATTTTTTATTTAAACACTGAATGGAAACCGATCGAGCAACGTTTTTTGTTTCCTCTGTGTATGCGAGTACTCAATGAAAATGATATTAAAGAAATACTGAATACTGAATACTGAATACTGCTCCCTGTTGCTTTTAATATGTTCACAAAAAACACTGCTAAACCATATTAATCCAGCAGTTTGAAATTATCAAGGATTATAAATTTGTAATACAACGATAAACAGTGATCAGGATAGATAATTTGCGATTACAGACATTACATTTTTTAGTTTTAGTTGTAGAGGTACAGCGTGGAAACAGGCCCTTCAGCCCACCAAGTCTGCACCAACCAGCGATCCCTGCACATTAACACTATCCTACACACACTAGGGAAATTTACGCTTATACCAAGCCAATTAACGTACAATCCTGTACGTATTTCGAGTGTGGGAAGTAACCGAGGATCTCGGTGAAAACCCACGCGTTCACGGGGAGAACACACAAACGTTGTACGGAATGCTGCAAGCTCTGCAATTCTGCCCCTGCGCCATCGTGCCACCCTTTGGTATTTCCTGGGATCATGTGCTGTGTGATAGGAATATGTGTGGATTAACTAATGAGTACCTACAGTCCAAGTTATTGGACACTCTAACGGACATGCAAGATAGCAACATCTATGTACATGACCCTGAATAATAAAAATGAATTTGTGTCAGTGAAGAATGTAAACATATACTGTATCTGGAATGCAGGCCAACAGTGGAAGCAATGGTAGGGCTTAACATGTAGGAAGGAGCAGCAGATGCTGGTTTACACCGAAGATAGATACAAAATGCTGAAGTAACTTTGCGGGACAGGCAGCATCTCTAGAGAAAATGAATAGATGACAGCTCGACCCGACAAGTCACATATTCCTGTTCTGCAGATATGCTGGCTGACCAGCTGAATTACTCCAGTATTTAGTGTATTTTTAGGGCGATAACATTGAGTCCAGGGGACGCAAGTGTGGGTGGTGCTTTATAGACAATAGACAATAGACAATAGGTGCAGGAGTAGGCCATTTGGCCCCTCAGGCTAGCACCACCATTCTATGTGATCATGGCTGATCATCCCCAACCCCGTTCCTGCCTTTTCCCATATCCCATGACTCCGCTATCTTTAAGAGCCCTATCTAGCTCTCTCTTGAAAGTATCCAGAGAACCGGCCTCCGCCGCCCTCTGAGGCAGAGAATTCCACAGACTCACAACTCTCTGTGAGAAAAAGTGTTTCCTCGTCTCCGTTCTAAATGGCTTACCCCTTATTCTTAAACTGTGGCCCCTGGTTCTGGACTCCCCAACATCGGGAACATGTTTCCTGCCTCTAGCGTGGCCAAACCCTTAATATTCTTTTATGTTTCAATAAGATATCCTCTCATCCTTCTAAACTCCAGAATATGCAAGCCCAGCTGCTCCATTCTCACAGCTTATGACAGTCCCGCTATCCCGGGAATTAACCTTGTAAACCTACGCTGCACTCCCTCTATAGCAAGAATGTCCTTCCTCAAATTAGGAGACCAAAACTGCACACAATACTCCAGGTGTGGTCTCACTAAGGCTCTGTACAACTGTAGAAGGACCTCTTTGCTCCTATACTCAATTGCTCTTGTTATAAAGGCCAACATGCCATTCGCTTTCTTCACTGCCTGCTGCACCTGCATGCTCACTTTCATTGCCTGATGTACAAGGACCCCCAGATCCCGTTGAACTTCCCTTTTTGCCAACTTGACACCATTTAGATAGTAAACTGCCTTCCTGTTTTTGCTACCAAAGTGGATAATCTCACATTTATCCACATTAAACTGCATCTGCCATGCATCTGTCCACTCACCCAACCTGTCCAAGTCACCCTGCATTGTCATAGCATCCTCCTCACATTTCACACTGCCACCGAGCTTTGTGTCATCTGCAAATTTGCTAATGTTACTTTGAATTCCTTAATCTAAATAAGATTTAAATCAAGCCTGTATGGAGGGAATCTCCGCTACCATTGCAATAAGAATTGAAATCACAAGATGTTTTAATTATAGATAGCAACAACACATATTCTCAGTATACAGTGTTGTAAAGAGTTTTCTAAGCCAAAGTAGGGATAATCACGCAGTGTTCTAATGGAAAGGGAACAATTACAGGAAAAAAACACAGAAGATATTTTCATATCGTGGACAGAAAATTAAAGAGGACATTTTGGATAGCATATGTGGAATCAGTGGTTAGAGGACCAAATTCAGCTATTCAAAATTAATAATCAAAATTAATATTCAAGGTTGTAGAAATAAGGAATTGCAGATGTCGGTTTCCAAAAAAAAAAGACACTAAATGTTGGAGTAACTCAAGATCTGTCCAGACTATCATTTCAATTGTAATGTATTTCTTGTTAATGCTGTTTTCCTGAAGGTCTGATCATACCCATTGCTTACTGCGAGTGCTATGTCAATTGTCAAATCAGTTCCTTGAATATTAAAGAAAAGACACAATGTTCTGGAGTAACTGAGCAGGTCAGGCAGCAAGTCTGGAGAAGATGGATAGGTGAGGTTTCCTACTCAGACTCAGAGGAGTCTGAAAAAGGTTGGGACCGTTCTTCAGACTGGTTGTAGGGAGGTGGGTGGAAGAAAGCTGTAAGTGAGGAGGAGCAGGGCAAAGCCTGGCGGATACAGGTGAGGGGACTTTTGAATAGGCAGATGGTTGGACAAAGGCTAGAGATGGAAAGACTAAAAGTGTGAGATAAGGATAGAAGAGATGTGAATCGTGAAGCCAGAGGAAGGAATGGAAGTGAAGGGGAAGGGAAGGGGAGAAATGGGTCTGAGTCCACGTGGGGCACAGGGAAGAGGGGAGGGTAAAGGGAGAAGGGGGAGGGAAGAGGTTTAGTAAGTTACTAAAAATTGGAAAATCAATATTTATACTGTTTGGCTGTAAGCTGCCCAAGCAGAATTTGAGGTGCTGTTCTTCCAGTTTGCATGTGGCCTCACTCTGCCAATAGAGGAGGCCCAGGACATAAAGGTCAGTATAGGAATGGGAAGAGGAGTTCAAATGATTAGCAACCGAGAGATCCAGCAGGCCTTGCCAGACCGAGCGTAAGTGTCCCGCATCTGCGGTTCCTTGTTTCTGCAGAATGTTTATAACAAGATTCAAAATGAGAAGGCAGAGATGAAAATGGTGCATTTTCATGTTAAATCAAGTCACCCAAAGATCACAGAGACTGCATAAATTGTTATTTTTGTAAATATGTTACATGATTTATGTTTCTCTTAGAGGATTAGAGGAGGCAGTGTATGTAGTTATAGTTATGAACAATAATTATTACTTTAAGCTTTCACCACTTTCAAGATAGTCTCATGGGACAAACTTGGCTGCAAACAAGTGCATGGAATGATCCTGATGTAGTCTGTGAAAACCCCTTTGAATAAACTGCACACCTCTCATCAAAGATCATTGTGTCTTCATTCCAAAGACCTGTAGCCTCTGCAATAGGCTTCATTAGAGGTGAAGAACTGACTGGACTGACAGACTTTACAGCCTCTTTAAAGCTTTATGGCAGTCTTCTCGATCCACGTACTGCCTCTGTGCTGCCAGGCAGTTCGCTCAAAATCCAGTCCTTGATGAGCTGCTATTTCCTCCTATTTAAGGAGCTTCTACAAGTATTTACAAGGAAAGAGAGTAACAAAAATGTCAATGTTTTAGGGGGCTAAGACAAGAGAAATTGTAGAGCGGAATAAGGAAACTACCGAGACACAGTTAAAGATTATCAGCATAGTGAAGTAGTGGTGAATAGGTGAGAGTGGTGAACTTAAAATAAACAATAACAGTGAAGAATAACCTCTAAATAAATTGAAGGGACTAAACGTCAGCAGACGTCCTGGGCCTGATGTTCTGCATCTTGGCATACTGACGGCGGTAACAGCAAGAATAGTAGATTCATTAGTCATTATTGTTGAAGATTGTTCCCGATGTTGGGGACGTCCAGAACAAGGGGTCACATTTTAAGGATAAGGGGGAAATCTTTTATGACCGAGATGAGAAAGACATTTTTCACACAGAGAGTGGTGAATCTCTGGAATTCTCTGCCACAGAAGGTAGTTGAGGCCAGTTCATTAGCTATATTTAAGATGGAGTTAGATGTGGCCCTTGTGGCTAAGGGGATCAGGGGGTATGGAGAGAAGGCAGGTACAGGATACTGAGTTGGATGATCAGCCATGTTCATATTGAATGGCAGTGCAGGCTCGAAGGGCCGAATGGCCTACTCCTGCACCTATTTTCTATGTTTCTATGTTTCTATCTTTGAGAATTCCCTAGACGCTGGACCAATTCCAGTACATTGAAAGATGATGGACACAATGTATTTCAGGAAAGGAAAAGAAGTATGGAATATATATAATGTTTTAACTGGCACAATCATAGATATGATCGATGAGACTTTCTGGTTATGAAATTATGGCAGCAGATCAGAAAGGCTCTTGTGGTAATAACTGGCAGTGTCATTTTTTGTTAAGTTCCAGCTTACATGAATATATATTACAGTCCTATTGTGCAGAACAATATGATAGAATTAAGACAAGGAAATATCCGAGCTGCTGGTCTACAGTTGCTGAAGGAGGCACGACTTTGATCTAAATGTTATCCCCGAGCTATCCACATAATGAGTACTTTTGATTCAATGAGGTGATAACCCATTGGGGCAACACAAGGTCCGTTTAAGTTCTTCTGTCTAGGCATCTTGCAGGAAAAGTAATAAATATTTGAAGGTTACTTGAAAAATAAATGAAATCTCTATAACACAAACTGGTCGGCGTGGATTCAGTGGGCCGAAGGGCCTGTTTCCGCGCTGTATCTCTAAAGTCTAAAGATGGTTTGGGCGGCACCGTTGCGCAACACCAGGGCTGCTACCTTACATTGTCAGAGACCCAGGTGCGATCATGCATACGGGTCTGTACGGAGTGTGTACGTTCTCCCCGTGACCTGCATGGGTTTTCCCCTGGAGCTCCAGTTTCCTTCCACACTCCAAAGACGTACAGACTTGTAGGTTAAATGGCTTGGTAAAATTGTAAATTGTCCCTAGTGTGTATAGGATAGTATTAATGTGCAGGATCGCTGATCGGTGCGGACTTGGGGAACCGAAGAGACTGTTTCCGTGTTATATATCTAAACTAAACTAAACTAACAATTTCACACTTACTATTTTAAGAGCTCTTCTATTCGCTCCTAACAAACACGCTTTTTACTTTACACTGTGTTTTGAATGTCCTTAACCAGATTTCAACTCAGCTTGAAAGATTCAAAGCAAATTACCCCAGAACAGCAATGCCAGTCACAAGCCCAGCTCTTGCGCTCTGTACTGTACGATCAGGTGTCTTTCATTAGTTCCTTGTTAGCTAAGCTGACTCATAGATTCAGAAATACCTTTCAGCAATAGCAACGTTCTTGTCATAACTCAGGAAATGTCGAAGAACACAAGTCATTGCAGGTTTTTTTGATTTGGCTTTATCATCTCTCAGTTTTGCTAAGCTGACATCAGGAAGTTCTGTTTGTTCATATTAACATAAATGTGCTGGGAATATAAAAATTGAAAGAAGTGGCGACATATTTGGATTGAATTCTTTCACAACTATTAGAGAACTTTGAAAAATATACTCCTGTGATCCCCGAATAGGTTTTAATCAATTGTGCCATGATTATCCAGCAAGAGCCAAGAGCCAAAGTGTTTTATTGTCATTTGTCCCTAAACGGAACAATGAAATTCTTACTTGCAGCAGTACAACAAACATAGCACTCTGTAAACACTATAATAAACAAAAAAAATAAGGTCAGTATATATATTAGAGAAAGTTATTAGAGATTTCATCTCTGGCCTGAGTCCAATAGACACCCATATCCACCTATCACTCGCCAGAGTCCCACCCGCACCACTTTTCCAGCTTTTTTCCCACTACTACCTCTGAAGAAGGGTCCCAACCTGAAACGTCACATACCCATGTTCTCCAGTGGTGCTGCCTGACCTGTTCAGTTACTCCAACACTTTGTGGGTTTTATTTTGGTTTACCTCCCAACACTGTATACACATGGGCTGCCATGTTGTCGTACCATATTAAGCACCATCACATTGAGCTCAGCCGCAAGTAGCATCACATGGACCCATATGTGTAATATCCAAACTAACACAATGAGATCTGCTGGACAATGCAATGTGCAGATTTTAATGGATAAATAAATCAAATGGAGCTCATTGGATCACAACAGCAAGAAGTGCTGGGGTCAATTGCTAATTAGGCACATAGTACTGGTGAGCAACTACTGCATGTGGATGACACTAAGCAATGCAGATAAAGACAAATACATTCTATGCCATGCTTTGCCATGCTAATTTATCTCACCAAGGAGGAGGTGATGGAGGCACTACAGCTGCGATTTAGCTTTCAGCTGAGGCAACAATGGAGTAATAAATAATCCTTGCATTTGAGAAAAATGATATCTGATGAGGATAGACAGAAAATGTTGAAGAATCTGAGGAATGGTCTTGACCTGAAACGTCAACCATTCCTTCTATCCAGAGATGCTACCTATCTGGCACAGTTACTCTGGCATTTTGTGTCTATCTTCAGTGTAAATTAGCATCTGCAGTTCCTTCCAAAACGATATCCGATGAGGCTTCCAAAAATCTGATAACTCTACAATGAATGATGCTGGAGAATGCTTGCGTGTGGACATTGAATGAGGACAGATGAATTGGGCCGTGATAGCCCAATGCCTGGACAATCAGTCAACCCGAACAGTGTGGATAGAGAACTGGTACAAAATGCAGTGGGCAAATTACTAGGCCAGTAAGCCAAAGGCCTGAACTAACAATCCGGATGCAAGTGTTCAAACTCCTATGTTTCTATGAAATTTAAATAGGCTTAACGATTGATTCAAAAAACAACAACCTGCAGTATTGGTAACAACAACATTACGAGATCGTTGTAACAGCTCATCTGGTTGACTAATTCCCTTTAGAGAAGAACATCTGCTGACTTGCTTTATCCAAAAGGCAGATTCTGAACTGCCTCTAATTCTTTGATTCACATGCTCTGATCTGACAGTGGGGGCAGAATTTCCTTGGTGCTTGTACCATTTCACGCTATAACATGGCAGAAAGTGTGAGAGTCTAGGACAGAAACATAGAAACATAGAAATTAGGTGCAGGAGTAGGCCATTCGGCCCTTCGAGCCTGCACCGCCATTCAATATGATCATGGCTGATCATCCAACTCAGTATCCCGTACCTGCCTTCTCTCCATACCCTCTGATCCCCTTGGCCACAAGGGCCACATCTAACTCCCTCTTAAATATAGCCAATGAACTGGCCTCAGCTACCCTAGACTAGAGGTCTAGAGGTCTAGAGGACTAGAGGTCATAGCCTCAAAATTAAAATTAAAGGATGTTCCTTTAGGAAGGAGATGAGATGGAATTTATTTCGTCAGAGGGTGGTGAATCTCAAGATTCAAGATTCAAAATAATTTATTGTCATGCGTCCCAGAGTAGGACAATTAAATTCTTGCTTTGCTTCAGCACAGCAGAATATAGAAGGCATGAATACAGAACAGATCAGTGTGTCCATATACTATTATATAAATCTGTGGAATTCTTTGCCACAGAAGGCTGGGGAGGCTGTCAATGGATATTTTTAAAGCAGAGATAGATAGATTTTTGATTAGTACATGTGTCAGGGGTTATGGGGAGAAGGCAGGAGAATGAGGTTAGGAGGGAGAGATAAGTCAGCCATGATTGAATAGTGTAGGCTTGATGAGCTGAATGGCCTAATTCTGCTCATATTACTTATGACCTTAAATTCCAAAAAAAAGAATTAACCACTTAAAAGAAAATAACACAAAGTACTGGAGTAACTCATTTGGTCAGACAGCACCTCCAGAGTACATGGACAGGAGATGTTTCGGGTCGGTCAGAAGATGTGACCCTATAGGGTGCTTTCTACAGTGCACCTGTGTAAGCGTCTTTGGAGATATGCCAAACTTCCTTAGACTTCTAATGAAGTGGAGGCATTGGTCTGCTTTCTTCTCCATAACTTCAATGTGGTTGGTCCAGGACAAATTGTTCATGATATTTCCACATCGGAACTTGAAGCTCTTATCCACCTTCACTTTGCCACCATTGATGTTCAATAGGGTGTTTACTCAACCACGCTTCCATAAGTCAATAACTAACTTCTTCACTATGCTGACGTTAAGGCACAGTTTTTGTCTTGACACCATGTCACACTAAGCTCTCTATCTACTTCCTGTACTCCATCTCTTCATTGTTCAAGATTGGCCCTCTCCACTGGTTTCATCTGCTAACTTGTGAGTTAGAGCAGAATTTGGCCAAACAATTGTGAGTAAATGGAGAATGGAGTAAGGGTGTGAAAATGCATTATTGCGGGTCACCGGTGTTGAGAAGTAATGTGGAGGAAGTTTGTCACCTATTCTCATTGTTAGTGCTCTATGGGTCAGGACGTTAGGATGGAGTTGCACAGGGCGGTGCTGACTCCTAAGTCCTGGATTTTGATGATGTGTTTGTTGGGTTGTGATGTTGAAGTTGGCCTTATACTCAATAAATAGGAAATAGACACAAAATGTTGGAGGTACTCAGCGGGACAGGCAGCATCTCTGTAGAGAAGGAATGAGTAGTGTTTTAGGTCGAGACCCAAAACATCGTAGAAGGGTCTCGACCCTAAATGTCGAAGAAGGGTTTCGACCAATTCCTTCTCTCCAGAGATGCTGCCTGTCCCCACTGAGTTACTCCAGCATTTTGAGTCTATCTTTGGTTTAAACCAGCATCTGCAGTTCCTTCCAACACATTTTGTCAATAAATAGGAGTCTCGCTTAGATGTCCTTCATGATGCTTGGAATGTCAGAGCCACTGGATGGTATTCATTAAGGCACACTACTTTACTTTTCTTTGACAGTGGTTTGACCGTGGTCTTCTGAAAGCAGATTGGAACCCCAGAATGGATTAGGTAGAGGTTACAGATGTCTCTGAATGCTTCTGCCAACTGTCCCGCAGGATTAATCACCAATGATAATGGCTGCAGGCTCCAACGGGCAGGCTGCCTTCAGAGGTCCATCCTCAGGAAGGCTAATCAGACATTCTCAACACTGACCGTAGGTACAGGCGATCCAAGGCTGTTGATAATTCCATCGATCCTCTGATCAAAATGAGCGTAGAATAGATTGAGATTGAGGAGAGAATGGTGTTGCCAGCGATAAGGCCCAATTTCACTTTGTAGCCTGTTATAGCATACAAGCCTTGCCACCATGGATGGGTGACTTTGTGGTTATCCTAGGGCTTTTACTTGAACTTTCAGGAGGCAGGTTCATTGGTATCATTTAAAAATAAATTGGATAGGCATATGGATGAGAAGGGAATGGAGGGTTATGGTATGAGTGCAGGCAGGTGGGACCAAGGGGAAAAAAAGTTGTTCGGCATGGACTTGTAGGGCCGAGATGGCCTGTTTCCGTGCTGTAATTGTTATATGGTTATATGGTTATATGGATGGGTGACTTTGTGGTTATCCTAGGGTTTTACTTGGGCTAGAATTCCCTCATGGCATCCGTGAAGGCTTTGCTAAAGTTGTAAATAGATTTCTTGTACCACTCAGGATCATTAAGCGACGGTCAGCCATGATTGAATGGCGTAAAAGACTTGATGGGCTGAATGGCCTAATTCTGCTCCTATAACATGAACTTATGAAGTGACGTCGAGGACTAAAGAGGAATTAGAGTCTAGTCATGTGCCACCATCAAGCTAATCCCTTGATTGTGGAATTCAGCTGGAATGGAGGAGGATTGAGGGAAGAGGACACCAGAAGAAGGGTGATATAAAATATAAACTATTTTACATCAAATCTTTAATACACAATAACTTTTGTCATTAATATAAAGGAAGCTTTTTCCTGAGCAGTTATAAGTGGAACCTGTGCCTTAAGTGAGATGAGATAACATGGTTTATGGCTCATTTGGAAACTATGACTAGTTGCCTGTCAATTAGTCAGCAACATCAATGGATGGTTTTATATATACATACCTAAACAGGGTACATATATCAAGTAACTTTGTTTATTTTGCCACCCATTAGGACTGGTGTATACTTCAGATTATTTTTGTATACTTGCAGAAATAAAACCATGGCAGTGAAAAACTGTGCAGTAGATTTCAGCTGAGAAAATACTCTCTCCAACCACATATAACTGCAGCTTCTTAAACTGCTGCATCTGTTTCCCTCTCCCTGGCGATATTACCTTAATTAGTGAGGTCAGAAAGGTTGACAAAAGCTACTGTCATTAAGCATGAGAGGAATTAGAAGCTTATACTATTGCTGCGGAGAGCCGTCTTATCTTGATCAACGTTCACTCAAGCTTGGCAATAACTGGTGAGGCAACCTTCGGAAACATCTCTTCAGTTTTATCTCTCAGTCTCCTCACTTCATGAATTTATAGATCCCAATTCTCTTCCATGAGCACATCACAAAGGGATTCGATAGTTTAGTTGGTTGGTATCTGGAGTTTTCTGTTGTGATTAGCAGCTGTTACAGCACCAATAGAGAATAACATACATGCTATTAAAACACCATCTAATTAGCCATCTAGTTTAATCCTCCCTGCAATGAAGATCTTGTTTATTAACTCCAGGGACAAATATAGTGACTTAAAGAAATGCTTTATTTTATTTATACCTTTAGAAAGACCAATGCTTTTGACAGCTGCAACTGCATACATATAGGAAGCCTACAGTAAACAAATAGAACTAATTGGTCCCAATATTTATGGATCTGCTAATTAAAAAGGTTTGCAAAACAAAAATAATTTAACAACACATCATCGGTTACATAGAAACATAGAAACATAGAAATTAGGTGCAGGAGTAGGCCATTCGGCCCTTCGAGCCTGCACCGCCATTCAATATGATCATGGCTGATCATCCAACTCAGTATCCCATACCTGCCTTCTCTCCATACCCCCTGATCCCCTTAGCCACAAGGGCCACATCTAACTCCCTCTTAAATATAGCCAATGAACTGGCCTCAACTACCCTCTGTGGCAGAGAGTTCCAGAGATTCACCACTCTCTGTGTGAAAAAAATGTCTTTCTCATCTTGGTTTTAAAAGGATTTCCCCCTTATCCTTAAAAGCTGTGACCCCTTGTCCTGGACTTCCCTAACATCGGGAACAATCTTCCTGCATCTAGCCTGTCCAAACCCTTAAGAATTTTGTAAGTTTCTATAAGATCCCCTCTCAATCTCCTAAATTCTAGAGAGTATAAACCAAGTCTATCCAGTCTTTCTTCATAAGATAGTCCTGACATCCCAGGAATCAGTCTGGTGAACCATCTCTGCACTCCCTCTATGGCAATAATGTCCTTCCTCAGATTTGGAGACCAAACTGTACACAATTGGATTTGGTTGGATTTGGAATGATGGTAAATCAAGCATCTCCAAAAAGAGTGAAACAAATATATGTTCATAAGTTCTAGGAGCAGAATCAGGCCACTTAAAAGTGTAAGGGAAAGGTATAGAGTAAATGGCAGGATCCTTAACAGCAGTGATGTTAAGGATCTTGGGGTGTAAGTCCATAGGTCCTTGAAAGTGGTTACACAAGTCAATGGGGTGGTAAAAAAAGGTGTGCTTACAGTACTGGTCGCCATATTATAGTAATGACATGGAGGCTTTGTAGAGGATGAGAAAGAGTTTCACCAGACTGTTGCCTAGATTTAGGATAATTAACTATAAGGAGACAAAAATGCTGGAGAAACGCAGCAGATGAGGCAGCATCTATGGAGCGAAGGAATACGTGACGTTTCGGGTCGAGACCCTTCTTCTGAAGAAGAGTCTCGAACTGAAACGTCGCCTATTCCTTTGCTCCATAGATGCTGCTTCACCCGCTGAGTTTCTCCAGCATTTTTGTCCACCTTCGATTTTTCCAGCATCTGCAGTTCTTTCTTAAACTTAACTATAAGGAGAGGTTGGATAAACTTGATTGTTTTTTCTGGAACATCATAGGATGAGGGGTGATCTGTTAAGACGTTTATAAAACCACAAGAGGCATTAAAAGATCAATAATAGAAACATAGAAACATAGAAATTAGGTGCAGGAGTAGGCCATTCGGCCCTTCGAGCCTGCACCGCCATTTAATATGATCATGGCTGATCATCCAACTCAGTATCCCGTACCTGCCTTCTCTCCATACCCTCTGATCCCCTTGGCCACAATGGGCCACATCTAACTCCCTCTTAAATATAGCGATAATACATCTGTAGCATATGAGAGGCCTATTCGAAAGTTAGATAATAATGAGAAGAAGCTGTTTCTGAATCTAGTGGTGCAGGCTTTCAAATGTTTGTATCACCTGCCTGACAGGAAAAGGGAGTAGAGAGAATGACTGGGGTGTGAGTGGTCCTTGATTGTGTTTGCTACTTTCTCAAGGCAGCATGCAATATAAATGGAGTCAATTGATGGTGGGGTGGTGGGGTGCAGGAGGCAGAGAGGGAGGCTGGTTTGCACCGTGGACTAGGCTCCATTTAAAATTTATTGCAATTTCTCGTGGTCTTCAGCAGAGCAGTGAGATACCCAGCTACGATGTATTCCAAAAGGATGCTTTATATGGTGCACTGTAGAAATTAGTAAAAAGTAATCAGTGAATGGGTGGGATGGTGGTGCAGTGGTAGAGTTGCAGCATTACAGCGCCAAGGACCCGGGTTCTATCCTGACTACGGGTGCTGCATGACCATGCGGGTTTCCCCCAGATGCTTTGGTTTCCTCGCACATTACAAAGATATACAGGTTTGTAGGTTAATTGGTTTTGGTGAAAATTGTAACACATTCCTGTATCTCTAAACTAAATTAGTTGGGGACATGTTGAATTTCCTCACACTTCTGCGGAAGTAAAGGCATTGGTGTGCTTTTTCACTGCAACATCAGTGTAGTTGAACTAGGACAAATCATTGATGATATTTACCTAGGAACTTGAAACTCTTGGCAATCACCACTTCAGCACCACTGCTACAGGCTGGGACATGGACTCCACCCTGCTTCGTGAAGTAAATAGTCATAGATTCAAAGGTTCATAGATTCAAAGGTTCATAACGTGGAAACAGGCCCTTCAGCCCAACTTGCCCACACTGGCCATCATGTCTCAGCTACACTAGTCCCACCTGCCTGCGCTTGGTCCATATCCCTCCAAACCTGTCCTATCCATGTACCTGCCTAACTGTTTCTTAAATGTTGGGATAGTCCCAGCCTCAACTACCTCCTCTGGCAGCTTGTTCCCTACACCCACCGCCCTTTGTGTGAAAAAGTTACCCCTCAGATTCCTACTAAATCTTTTCCTCTTCACTTTGAACCTATGTCCTCTGGTCCTCGATTCCCCTACACTGGACAAGAGATTCTGTGCGTCTATCCGACTTATTCCTCTCATGATTTTATACAGTTGATGACCAACACCTTTATTTTACCGACATTAAGTAGGTATGTTACAAAACGTACCTGAATCGTGGCTGAGCATCTGCCCCACCCCTTGTGTGTGATTTTGGCGCTGTTTAGAGGGGGCGGGTTTAAAACGCGATTTTTACTAGGCTGTTCAAATCGAAAATGTTCAGCCTTGTAAATCATTAACAGAAAATCGCTGAAAGACCCCGTCGTAAAAGGTATTATTAGTTTTTATGGCCTTGTATAATATTTATAGTAGTTTAAAAATCACTCTCTCACTCCGCAACCTCTCGCAGCCCCAGGGTTTTATAAAGCAAACAATTAAAGGTATGTACCTTATTTTTACATTAAATGGGGCTTGTATATAACCCTGTCATTAAAGTTTTCTATAGCGAGTAGCTCATTTTGGGCTCTTTATATCCCGCAGTATTTTTCTGGGCACTTGAGGGCACAAATCCAGCGCAATGTGAACGTTCTAAACCAGCGCGTTCACAGGAACCCACTAGAAAGCCGGTTTAAATTGACTTTAATTTACAGCAAATGAACACTAAATTCCTTCCATTTGGCCTATAAATTGCTGTAAATGAGATTTAAAAATCATGTTATTGTGAATTATTTGTGAATATTATTTGGACACTTAGGCTATTTAAAAATGTTAATAATTTATTAAGAAATGGATAGGTGTTTAGACTAGTAATTGAAGTTTGAAATTAGCTACAATTGGGTAACTAACTAATTATATGCTTTAATTTCAGGTCAGCCAAGTAAGATTATTTTAGTATTGGATTCAGAATGCTTCAATCTATGATAACTGAAAATTTCATTCAGTTCTCTTAATTTTTAAGAAGGTTATGGGCTTTTGACTGTCCACGATCACAGCTTTTTTGTTATGTCCATAGAAAATCAATAGGGAACAAGATGCTAATTTCCGAGTATGAAAATGGCCATAACTTTTTTATTACTTGAGATATGAAAGTGAATTAGGTGTCAAATTAAACTTATTGTTATGCTTTATCTGATGGGATAAATTGCAGACTTGATTTTTTTAATCTCAAAATTTTGTAACATTGCTACATTAAGAGCAAGATTGTTATTTCAACACCATGCCACTTGGTTCTCTATCTGCTTCCTGTACTCTCTCTCATCTTCTTCCTGTACTCTCTCTCATCTATGGTGGCATCAGCTGCAAACTTGCCAATGGAGTTAGAGCAGAATTTGGCCACACAGTCGTGAGTGTTTAGGGAGTGTAGTTAGGGGCTGACAACTCGGCTTTGTGGGGCAACAGCATTGATAATCATATTTATTCACCTGTCCTTAATAAATGCAGGCTATGGATTAGGAAGTCACGGCAGTAGATTAAGAAAAAGAAAACAAGGAACCACAGATACAAGGGTGGGGAAGAAAACTGGAAGAGAGGAGGGGCAAGACAAAGCATGGTGAGGGATAAACAGATAAAGGTGAGGGGGATGGGGGAGGGTAGGACAAAGCCCAGACATTTTGACATGTATTGGATTCAATCTTTCTGAAACTAATTTGCTCAGTTATTGATATATTTTAAAGAAATTTGAAGGTTATTTTCTAAGCATTAAATTTCCTTTCTTCTCTGCATAACTGATAATGAATCAATTATTGAAAACCTTGAGAAACAGAATTTGGTTCATTTAAATTTAATTTGGGAAATACTGATGTGCAACAATACTGAACATATGTTTTTGTGCTCATTGGTGAAAATAAATATTGGCACAGGGAGAGAAAATAACACTATGTTACTTAAATTTCACATTAGTACAAATTGTTGTCCTTCACATGGTACCATGGGCATAGGGTGTGAGTATTATTTGATTCGCCTGTTTCCTTTACTTCTTTTGTCTGATTTTTTTTTCATTAACCGAAAAGGAAACTGGTCTGCGTCTAAGATAGGCTGGTATATGTTATCAATCATCTTGCAGTACTACCTATATCAGTTCCATCCCAAGAAAGCTGGTAGTGAGAAATTGCTAACTTTGAGAATTCAGTTCATGGACTGGAAGATAATGAAGAGATAGAAGCTTCCTTTTTGTTCCCTTCAATTGTGGTCAAACAACTCCTGGGCTCACTATATACAGCAATTTTGTAAAGCTTGCTCGGAGAATCGTCTACTCCCTTCCTCCCTTTTTTTTGCAAAATCATAAATATATCCTTTTACAAGCAGTTTGGGTGGCACAGTGGAGCAGCGGTAGAGTTGTAGCCTTACAGGGCCAGAGACCGGGGTTAAATCCTGACTATGGGTGCTGTCTGTATGGAGTTTGTAAGTTCTCCCTGTGACCTGTGTTGGTTTTCTCCAGGTGCTCCGGTTTCCACCCACCCTCCAAAGATGTACCGCTTTGTAGGTTAATCGGTTTCTTAAAATTGTCCATAGTGTGTTAAAATTCGTTTTTTTCCTACCTTGTCCTGGAATATATTTTGTTGGAGTGCAAGCTTTTGCTGAAGAATCGTTCCGACAGGTGTTCTGTGTAATTTTTTTTTAAATCGCTCGACAAGTTCAGTGCTGGAGTAATTTTAAAATCAGCTTCTAAAGCCGTCAACGCTGACAACGGGGACGGATTTCAGATAAATTACAGACTTGATTTTTTAAATCTCAAAATTTTGTAACATTGCTAAGTCAGCATCATTTTTCTCTCAATAAGGCTGCAGATTTGCAACCAATTTGTGTCAATTATGAACAGGTGTCTGTTTGATAAATTGGCTAAGAATTGGCTTAGGGTCTTCCAAATTCCTTTAGATAATAGATCGGCCAGGAAAAGGAAAATGTGGAACTTGTCAGAAGTGAAACAATCATTTGCTTTCTTTCCAATTGTTAATTCTGGCCAAATTGGAGAGGCCAGGACACTGAAATTGAGTAAATGCTTCTGGGCTGCTAGGCCATTTGGTCAATTTAAATGTTCCTTCTGCAGAAATGGGACAAGCTGCAGAATGGTGCCTTTTTGTCAAGAGCCTAGATAAGAGCTGAAGGAAGAGAATGGAACATCTGCAGATCCTGACAATTAGGTGCAAATTGCATGGAATGGATTGGATGAATGCAAACCAGCCATATACATTGTACATATTGTTGCAAAGCTCTACTTTGCTAGATGTTGATTTACTTTTAACTTCCTGTTCATCGCGTGTGTGAATTATAGACAACACTCCCCCGCTTTCCCTGGCCCCCGGCTTTGCGATGTGTTTGTGTGTATGTGCTGACGATTGATCCAGCTCGCGGTTTCATCGCTGACGTTCGATCCAGCTTGAGGATTTTCAGGCTAGTGCCCTCGAGCTTGAAGGTCGAAGACAGTTGCTGAAAAGTCGCGTTAGTGGGACAGGCCCCTTACTTTGCTAGATGTTGATTGGATTAAGTATTGAGCCTTGCCTGGGTTTCGTGAATATCAAGGCACATGTTGCGATGTTTGCTTCCTTTCAGAAGCTCCGTTTGAATACATTGTATTAGTCACTGTATTATTGGGCTGGGGAAATGTCTATCATGTACTGGGTTAATTGGACTGTAAAGAGACCACCCCCATGTGGTTCGGCCCCTCAAGGTTCAGGGACCTATAAAAAGGCCGCTCCCACGAGGTCCTGTGTCGATCTTCTGTGACAATGCTTGGGACTGTGTGACCTTCTGGAGTGTCTCTGCTTGAACGCGTTAAAGAGGGCTTGGCCAGGCAGATACGAGGATTGAACCCACGGTGGTTAGGTAGAGTAGTGGGAACTGTAATTGTGTTTTGTCAAAATAAAGATTAGTTGCACAAGTGCTTGACTCAGTGATTTTTGACTGAAACTAGACTGGGGGGAAGGTTCGAATGAGCTATTTAAACAATCACTTTCCCATTCTGTGCAAATCATCAGAAACAAAGCTGATGAAAATATACACAACATTCACAACACAGTGTGACACAGGAACTGGCCCTTCGGCCCATTGTGTTTGTGCCAAACGTGATGTCAAGTTAAATTGATCTCATCTGCCTCTGCACGATCCAGGCTAAATTCAATTCCTGGTTAGATACAGGAAAAATGTTCCCGGTGTTGGAGGAGTCCAGAACCAGGGGCCACAGTTTAAAAATAATGAGGAGGCCATTTAGGACTGAGATGAGGAAAAATAATTCATCCAGAGAGTTGTTAATCTGTGGAATTCTCTGCCACAGAATGCAGTGGAGGCCAATTCACTGGATATTTTCAAGAGAGAGTTAGATTTAGCTCCCAGGGCTAATGAAATGAAGGGATATTGGGAAAAAGCAGGAACTGGCTACTGATTTTAGAATAATCAGCCATGATCATATTGAATGGCAGTTCTGACTTGAAGGGCTGAATTGCCTACTCCTGCACCTATTTTTCTGTTTCTATCCATATTCATCTGTGTAGGAAAGAAGTACAAATGCTGGTTTAAATCAAAGGTAGCCACAAAATGCTGGAGTAACTCTGGCCCACTGAGTTACTCCAGCATTTTGCGTCTATTATCCATGTTCATCCACGTACCACATACCTTTCACTTCCACGTACCTATCTAAAAGCCTCTTAGATGTCACTATTGTATCTGCCTCCACCATCAGCCCTTGCAATGTGTTCCCGACCTCCATTACTCTCATGTAAAAAAACTACCCATACATCTCCATTAAACACCCCCCCCCCCCCCCACCATCCCCAACCTCTCACATTCCTGAGAAAACAATCCAAGTCTGTCCCAGTTCATCCTCTAATCCAGGCAGCAATCCAGTAAACCTCCTCTGCACTCTCTCTGAAGCCTCCACATCGTTCCTGTAATGGGACGACCAGAACTACATGCAATACTCCAAATACGCCCTAACCAAAGTCCTGTAGAGCTGCATCATAACTTCTTAACAATCAGCTGGTTAAGTTATTTGTTAGGCATTACGATTTGAGAAATAACATTTAAGAAGCAATTTAACAGGTACATGGATAGGA
This sequence comes from Leucoraja erinaceus, assembly GCF_028641065.1. Lineage (NCBI taxonomy): Eukaryota > Metazoa > Chordata > Chondrichthyes > Rajiformes > Rajidae > Leucoraja > Leucoraja erinaceus. The sequence continues at coordinate 29,155,525 of NC_073377.1, read as the reverse complement.
CAGGTTTAGAGTGGTATGGGACAAACGCAAGCAAGTGGGTCTAATGTAGATGGGACATGTTGGTCGGGGTGGGCATGTTGGGCCGATGGACCTGTTTCTACATTATATGACTGTGACTCTATTAAGCTCAATGACTACAACAATGACTACAACTTTGAAACAATGCCACATAAGCTTGGTTAAAGAAGTAGATTTCAAAAGAGAGGAGTTTTAATGTAGGTCAGAGAAAAGCAGTGGAGAAGATCAGTGGAAAAAGCAGGTAGAGCAAATCTACCTGCTGAAGTTACCTTGGTCTTGCATGGCTGTCCAATGGTAGAGGAATTAAAAACAGGAAAAAGGACCAGAATCAGAGGAGCACAGAAAACCTCAGGAGTAAGGAATTACAAATGGTCTTCAGACAATTACAATGAAAACACCTTTCCAAAGGGAGTTGAATTGGTAACATGATTGATTGAGGATAATTACTGAGAAAAAACAAAAATCGGAAGATAGAAGAATTTGGGAAAGCAAGTGATAATGTCAACAAAGATTGTAATGCACTTTAAATAGGAAATAACTATGATTGGTGGAGATGGTTCCATAGAAGATGATAGTATGACTGGGATGTTTTGGACACATAATTGCCTTCTTTTCTAAACTATCATTCTCAGTATTCTACAATTTGGGTGGTTGCTTCAGCATACAGTAGGTTAGAGGAATGAAAACAAGTCTGCAGTACATGGCTGTGCGATAGCAACTTCACTTATCTGTATTGTTGTCGGACCATAGAAACATAGAAAATAGGTGCAGGAGTCGGCCATTCAGCCCTTTGAGCCAGCACCACCATTCAATATGATCATGGCTGATCATCCAAAATCAGTACCCTGTTCCTGCTTTCTCCCCATATCCCTTGATACCGTTCGCCCTAAGAGCTAAATCTAACTCTCTCTTGAATACATCCCCCTCCCCCATCTTCATATATACGTTCACACATTCATGACTGGTTCATTTAAACTGAAAGCTGAGACCTTTTTGCCTGGGTCTTTTCAGTGTGACAGGATTTAAATAGAGACAGCTTCTGTCTATTTCCACTGTTTATTGTCTGTATGTGCCATGTGTGTAGGTTGCTTAATCCCCTTATCACAGGCTATATATAATGCCGATTTCTAACTTCCCAGCTGCAATATCAATTAAGCAAAGGAAGTAAATTTCCTCATTCACCCTTCTTGCCAACACTGCATTGCCTTTTGATTTCAAACACATCTTCTTGCCAGTGGTAAATAATCAGGCTTGTCAGTGTTCATACAAACTACAGCTCTATGTATGGAAATAACCATATAACCATATAACATTTCACAATTACAGCACGGAAACAGGCCATCTCGGCCCTACAAGTCCGTGCCGAACAGTTATTTTCCCTTAGTCCCACCTGCCTGCACTCATACCATAACCCTCCATTCCCTTCTGATCCATATGCCTATCCAATTTATTTTTAAATAATACCATCGAACCTGCCTGCACCACTTCCACTGGAAGCTCATTCCACACCGCTACCACTCTCTGAGTAAAGAAGTTCCCCCTCATGTTACCCCTAAACTTCTGTCCTTTAATTCTGAAGTCGTGTCCTCTTGCTTGAATCTTCCCTATTCTCAAAGGGAAAAGCTTGTCCACATCAACTGTCTATCCCTCTCATCATTTTAAAGACCTCTATCAAGTCCCCCCTTAACCTTCTGCGCTCCAGAGAATAAAGACCTAACTTATTCAACCTTTCTCTGTAACTTAGTTGTTGAAACCCAGGCAAAATTCTAGTAAATCTCCTCTGTACTCTCTCCATTTTGTTGACATCCTTCCTATAATTGGGCGACCAAAATTGTACACCATACTCCAGATTTGGTCTCACCAATGCCTTGTACAATTTTAACATTACATCCCAGCTTCTATACTCAATGCTCTGATTTATAAATGCTAGCATACCAAAGGCATTCTTTACCACCCTATCTATGTGAGATTCCACCTTCAAGGAACTATGCACGGTAATTCCCAGATCCCTCTGTTCAACTGTATTCTTCAATTCCCTACCATTTACCATGTATGTCCTATTTTGATTTGTCCTGCCAAGGTGTAGCACCTCACATTTCTCAGCATTAAACTCCATCTGCCATCTTTCAGCCCATTCTTCCAAATGGCCTAAATCACTCTGTAGACTTTGGAAATCCTCTTCATTATCCACAACACCCCTTATCTTGGTATCATCTGCATACTTACTAATCCAATTTACCACACCTTCGTCCAGATCATTGATGTACATGACAAACAACAAAGGACCCAACACAGATCCCTGAGGCACCCCACTAGTCACCTGCCTCCAACCCGATAAACAGCCATCCACCATTACCCTCTGGCGTCTCCCATTCAGCCACTGTTGAATCCATCTCGCTACTCCTGCATTTATACCCAACAGTTGTACCTTCTTAACCAACCTTCCGTGAGGAACCTTGTCAAAGGCATTACTAAAGTCCATATAGACAACATCCACTGCTTTGTCAATTTCCCTAGTAACCTCTTCAAAAAATTCAAGAAGATTAGTCAAACATGACCTTCCAGGAACAAATCCATCTTGACTGTTCCTAATCAGACCCTGTTTATCCAGATGCTTATATATATTATCTCTGTATCTTTTCCATTAATTTGCCCACCACTGAAGTCAAACTAACAGGTCTATAATTGCTAGGTTTACTCTTAGAACCCTTTTTAAACAATGGAACAACATGCGCAGTACGCCAGTGAAATGTGGAGTAAAAAGATCTGAACTCTTTTTACCAAAGTCTCCCTGTACAGCTTGAAGAACATGCACTGCCCAAAAGGTAAACACAGCTTTTAAAGAAGTACATAAATATCAACACTGTGGAAAAGTAATTAATTTCCTCCAAAAGCAACTTAACATTCATGGTTGAATTACATTTTAGAGCATGTACAGCTTATTGTTGTGCAGGCTGGACTGATTACATTAGCAAAGACAGTTTTGCCTTGGTTAGCCATACAGCGAACTGACACTGCAAGATCAAATATTGCACTGTATTTTAAACCGAGCACCAGGAATTCTGGTGTAGCTGGGAATTCTACAACATGACCTAATATAGTGACTGAAGTAGATTTCAAGCTCAGCCAAGCGTTCAGTGGACTCGAGGAGAAAAGAAAGACACAATTGAGTAACGTAGCGGGCCAGGCAACCGCTCTGGAGAACATGGATAGATGACTTTTCACATCGGGGCCCTTCATCAGACAATCAGTATGGTTTGAGAAAGCATGGAGAAATGCAGAATAAATCTGAAAATGTTGGAAGTATTCAACAGGCCAAGCAGCCGCCAAATCCGTTCCAACGAATGATCACCCAGCTCCATGTTATCCCAGATTCACATCGTACACATGAGGGGCAATTTACAGAAGCCAATTAACCTACAAAGTTGCACGTATTTGGAATGTGGGAGGAAGCGGGAGCAACTGGAGAAAACCTACACTGTCTCAGGAAGGTACACAAAAAAGCTGGAGAAACTCAGCGGGTGCAACAGCATCTATGGAGCGAAGGAAATAGGCAACGTTTCGGGCCGAAACCCTTCTTCAGAAGGGTCACAGGGAGAATGTACAAACTCCGTACAGACAGCGCCTGTAGTCAGAATCGAACCTCGGCAGCAACTTTACCGCTGCGCCACTAGGGCCACCCTCATATTGTCTTCATTGGAAGGCAATTGATGAGCCGATCATGATAGGCTGATCGAGAAGATTAAGAAGCATAGGATTCACAATCACTTCAAAGTTTAGATTCAGAGTTGGCTTACCCCTAAAGGATAAAGAGTAGGTCTGGAAGGGTATCCTACTGGCTAGAGGTCTGTGGCCAATGGAGCTATGTAGGGACCTGTGCTGCAACCTCTTTTATTTGCAATGTATATAAATGATGGATGAAAATGTAGGTGGGTTGGTTAGTAAGCCTGCAGACAGCAACAATATTTGGTGGAGTTGTGGACACTGTGGAAGCCTGTCAAAAGATGCAGCCAAATATAGACAAGTTACAGATATGGGCAGAGAAATGATAGATGGATTTTAACCCAAGCAAGTGTGATGTGTTATACTTTGACTGGATGAAAGTAAGGGGAAAGTGTACAGTTAGTGGCAAGACCCATAACAGCTTTAATCACAGAGGGATCTTTGGATCCAATCCCATAGTTCCCTGAAAGTGACGACACAATTAGATAGAGGGGGTAAAAAAGACATGGTATGCCTGCCTTCATTGGTTGGGGCATTGAGTACAAGAGTCAGGAAGTTGTGTTACAGTTTCATAAAATTTTGGATCAGCTGCATTTGGATTATTGCATGTAGTTCTGGTCACCCCAAGGTCTACCAGAATATTGTCGATATTAGTTATAAGGAGAGGTCAAACAAACTTGGAATATTTGCTCTGGAACTTTGGAGATTCAGTAGACAACTATGAAAGTAGTTTTCACAATTATAAGAGTCATGGGCAGGATCAACAAGTCAGAACCTTTTTTCCAGGGTGGAAATGTCATAGACCAAATGGCATAACTTTAAGGTCTAGCTTTAAGGTCAAAATTGGAAAGTCTAACGGAGATATGCAGATCATTTTTTTTTTTTAAACAGAGAGAGGGGGCTGCCTGGAACACGCTGCCAGAGGTGGTGGTGTTAACACATATGATTGTGGCTTTTAATGGGGTTTTTAGACAACCACATGGATCTCAGGCTAATGAGATTAGTTTAACTTGGCATCATGTTCATCAAGTTCAGCCGTAGGGTCTGGTCCTTTGCTGGACTGTTCTATGTGTAAGAAAGAACAGCAGATGTTGGTTTAAATCGAAGGCAGACACAAACTGCTGGTGTAACTCAGCGGGTGAGGCAGCATCTTTGGAGAGAAAGAATGGGTGACGTTTCGGGTTGAGACCCTTCTTCAGACTGAGAGATGCTGCCGCACCCACTGAGTTACTCCAGCATTTTGTGTCTACCCTGGACTCTTCTACGTTCTGTGTTGACATTCCAATAATGATGTTTTGTAAAGTGAAAGTCATAATTTGGATTATCCTTCCATGTGAATGACAACTACTCAAAACTGCATTATACAAGACATACGAGATAGAACGGCGTTAATGTAAACATTGTACGTTCATGTTGCCATGCTGTGGCGGCAGCCTTAACAACATTGTAACAGCATGGTTACAGTAACTTTTTCACACAAAGGGTAGTGAGTGCATGGAATGAGCTGCCGGAGGATGTAGTTGAGGCAGGCACGATTGCAACGTTCAAGAAACATTTAGTTACATTGATAGGACAGGGACATATGACAATAAAACGCTCTTGACTCTTGATATGGGTCAAATGCAGGCAGGTGGGACTGGTTTAGACGTGGCATGTTGGTTGGCCTGGGCAAGTCGGGCTGAAGGGCCTGTTTCCACGCTGTATGGCTCTATGACTATAATAACGCACTGCCATGCCTTCCTGCTCACAAAAAGTGCCTAAGAAATTAAGTGTGTGGTTGATTATAACTGGAAATTAAATGTCATAATGTTGATGACTATGTAGCCATATATTCCTGGGGTCTAACTGGGTCAGCACCTCCTTTTCCCTGGCTGTCATCAATCACCACATAACCCGTACCCTGCATTCCAACCGCATATAACATTGAAGATTTTATCCATTCCCAAGATAAAACATAATATTAAATGTTCTCATTTACTCAACCTGAAATTACTAAGTGTTAGAAATTGGCACCAGTTTAGAAATGTCTATGAAACACATACAACAGCACAAACAACGGGAAAAATCTCACTGTCTTCCAAAGTGACACCTAATTATAACACATCCCTGATCACGAGTTCCTTTATAATATAGTTCAGTATATTAGAGACACACTAATCAATTCTTGTTTTGTGCTAAGTTACATAGAGTTACACGGTATAGAAACAGGCCCTTTTGTCCAAACTCATCCATGTCCACCATGACATCTACCTGGTAGACAATAAATGCTGGAGTAACTCTGAGGGTGAGGCAGCATCTCTGGAGAGATGGAATGGGCAACATTTCGGGTCAAGACCCTTTTCAGACTGAGTCTGAAGAAGGGTCTCGACCTAAAAACGTTGCCCATTCCTACTCTCTAGAGATGCCGCATCACCCGATGAGTTATTCCAGCATTTTGTGTCTACCTTTGATTTAAACCAGCATCTGCAGTTCTTTCTTACACATGATGTCTACCTGACCTAATCCCATTTTCTTGTTTGGTCTATATCCCTTAGTGTCAGTGGAATACCAATGCCCAAAAGACGAGTTGATTGTGAAAGTCTTGCAGTTTAAACAAAGATTTCTTGCAGCCAAATACTACGACAATACTCACTGCCCAGATGCTTAGCTCGTAGTCTGATCCTTTAGAGTGCTTGCTTAATCAAGAGTCAAAGGAGTCAAGTCAAGAGTCAAGAGCCTGCTCCAAACTGGAGGATGAGACAGATGTTCGGCAACTGTGGTGGGGCTTGAATGCAATCACCTCCTATAAGGCGAAATCAGGAGGCAGCTCAAATGTCAGCGAAGCATCACTCCCTGACGAGCTCAATGCGTTTTACGCACGCTTTGATAGGGAGAACACTGATGTGCCTTCCCGAGCCCCCATTCGCCGTGATGGTATTTCGGTCACAGTCATAGAGGCCGACGTCAGAAGATCCTTCAGACGGGTGAACCCTCGGAAAGCACCTGGACCTGATGGTATACCCGGGCGTGTTTTAAAAACCTGTGCGAACCAACTGGCTGGAGTTTTTACGGTCATTTTCAACCTCTCACTTTTGAGTTCTGAGGTTCCCACCTGCTTTAAAAGGGCATCAATTATACCGTTGCCCAAGAAGAGCAAGGTGAAGTGCCTCAATGCCTATCGGACCAGTCGCACTAATGTCGGTGGCGATGAAGTGCTTTGGGAGGCTGATCATGGAGCAAATCAACTCATACCTCGACAAAAACCTGGACCCACTGCAGTTCGCTTACTGCCACAACAGATCAACAGTGGATGCGATCTCACTGGCTCTCACTGCTCTGGACCACTTGGACAACAAAAACTCATATGTCAGGCTGTTATTCATTGACTACAGCTCGGCATTTAATACCATCATCCCCTCCAAGCTGGTTACCAAACTCGCAGAACTGGGTCTCTGTGCATCCCTCTGCAATTGGATCCTCGACTTCCCCATTCACAGACCACAGTCTGTACGGATTGGTGGTAATGTGTCATCCTCGATAACAATCAGCACGGGAACTCCTCAAGGCTGCATGCTCAGCCCCCTGCTGTACTCACTCTATAATCATGACTGCATAACCAGACATAGTGCGAACTCCATCATCAAGTTCGCCGGCAACACCGCTATTGTATCACTGATGGGGACGAGTCAGAGTATAGAAGTGAGATCGACCGATTGACTAAATGGTGCAGGCACAACAACCTGGCTCTCAACATCAGCAAAACCAAGGAACTGATTGTAGACTTCGGAAGGGGTAGAATCGGGACCCACAATCCCTTTTATATCAACGGGTCGATGGTGGAAAGGGTCAAGAACTTCAAATTCCTGGGACTGCTTATTTACAAAGATCTCTCCTGGTCCCAGAACACTGATGCAATCATAAAGAAAGCACATTAGCGCCTCTACTTCCTGATAGTATTACAGAGAGTCGGTATGTCAAGAAGGATTCCCAGAAACACACTGATGCAATCATAAAGATTCACATTAGTATCCTGTACCTGCCTTCCTGATAGTATTACACAAGAGTCGGTCCCTCTTCAATATAGGATTCTCCTGAACTACTCTACAGGTGCAGACAGTTCCAGAGAGCATACAGGTGACAGAGCATTGACCGGTTGCATCGTGGCTTGGTTCGACAACTTGAGCATCCAGGAGCGAAAAAGGCTGCAAAAATTTGTAAACACTGCCCAGTCCATCATCGGCTCTGACCCCCTACCATCGAGGGGATCTATCGCAGGTGCTGCCTCAAAAAGGCTGCCAGCATCATCAAGGACCCACACCATCCTGGCCACACACTCATCTCTCTGCTGCCATCAGGTAGAAAGTACAGGAGCCTGAAATCTGCAACATCCAGGTTCATGAACAGCTTCTTCCCCACAGCCATCAGACTATTAAACACAACTTCAAACAAACTCTGAACTATAACTGCCTATTGCACTTTATCTGTTTATTTATGTGTATATATATATATATATATATATATATATATATATTCTATGGTTTATGGACACACTGATCTGATCTGTATTTATGTCTACAATATTCTGTTGTGCTGCAGCAAGCAAGAATTTCATTGTCCTATCTGGGACACATGACAATAAACTCTCTTGACTCTTGACTCTATTTGACACAATACCAGCACTAATGGAAATCTGACAACTGTTGTTTCGCAGTACAGATTGGGCTATTTGTGTAGATATCAGAGGGAGTCCATGGATTTTAGGAATTGTCATGCCCAGAGAAATCTTTGGCGGCAGGAATCATAGTGTCATAGAGTCCATACAGCATGGATACAGGCCCTTCAACCCAACTCATCCATGCTGACCAAGATGCCCCTGTCTACGATAATTCCATTTGCCTTTGTTTGACCCATATCATACTAAACCTATTCTGGTGGGGGCCAAAGTGAAATTATAGCCTCCTTCTACCTCTCTCTAGCTCAACTGAGGCCCATCGTCAAATTCAACTCTGGTCAGTGCAGCACCCATTGACTTAAACTAGGCTTTGAAAAACTGACCTTTTAGCTATCAGGAGATGTGACGTATAAACAACTGAAAATTAGAAAGGAAGCCATAAACAGAATTTTACTGTCAACCAACACAAAGATTCGGACCAAACGTACTTCGAGCAGCAAGACCCAACTCTCTGTGAAAGAGCTACACTCATGACTTTAGGTTGAACAAGTTAGGGCTTTATTCTTTGGAGCGCAGAAGGTTAAGGGGGGACTTGATAGAGGTTTTTAAAATGATGAGAGGGATAGACAGAGTTGACGTGGAAAAGCTTTTCCCACTGAGAGTAGGGAAGATTCAAACAAAGGGACATGACATGAGAATTAAGGGACTGAAGTTTAGGGGTAACATGAGGGGGAACTTCTTTACTCAGAGAGTGGTAGCTGTGTGGAATGAGCTTCCAGTGAAGGTGGTGGAGGCAGGTTCGTTTTTTATCATTTAAAAATAAATTGGATAGTTATATGGATGGGAAGGGAATGGAGGGTTATGGTCTGAGCGCAGGTATATGGGACTAGGGGGAGATTATGTGTTCGGCACGGACTAGAAGGGTCGAGATGGCCTGTTTCCGTGCTGTAATTGTTATATGGTTATATTATATGGTTATGACTGTTGAAATCTCTGTAGCAACAAATCAGTTGTTTGCAAGGATTCTTCATTTAGTCTAAATGGTTCCAACCCGAAGAAGGGTTCCGACACCAAAGTTAATCTATTCCTTTTCTCCAGAGTAACCCGTTGAGTTACCTCAGCAATTTGTGTAATTCCCTCATATGAACTTTTAGGAGACAAATTCTATTCTTCAATGTCCAGAGTGTCCGGTCAATATCCTGGTTTGATGTTCATAAGTTATAGGAGCAGAATGAGGCTATTCGGCCCATCATCTACTCCGCCATACAATCATGACTGATCTATCTTCTCTCTCTTCTCCCATCTGCTCCCCATAACCCCTGACACTCTCAGATGTGAGGAATGATCAACCAGACTGAGGGTTATTTTTTCTGGAATATAGGAGTTTAGAGGAAGATTTAATTGAGACATATAAAACTATCTGGCCTAAATCATTTTTTTGGCAAAAAAGTCAAAGGTTATGGGACAAAGATTTAGCATATGAAAGGTTTGGATGGGAATAGATGAAAATATGTTCTCTCTATAAACATTAGGTGTTTGGAACTCTCTGCCTGAAATCTTGATCACAATTCAGAAATATCAAGATGAACTTCTGCTAAAATATGGATCAAAAGCAAGACTATCGGAGGAATTAAGAATTTTGCTTTTGGTCCTTCTGCCCTATCTAAGCCTTTGGCACTGAGTAAGTCCCAGTCAATATTGGGGAAGTTAAAGTCACCCACTAAGCCAACCCTGCTGCTGCCATCGTTCTGATAATCTGTCAACATTTCTGTTCCACTTTCTATGGGGAGGGATAGTACAATCCCATTGGAGTGCTTGCACCTTTCTTATGCCCCTGTCCCACTTAGGAAACCTGAACGGAAACCTCTGGAGACTTTGTGCCCTACCCAAGGTTTCCGTGCGGTTCCCGGAGGTTGCAGGTGGTTGCCGGAGGTTGTAGGTAGTGGAAGCAGGTAGGAAGACTGACAAAAACCTCTGAGAACCTCCGGGAACTGCACGGAAACCTTGGGTGGGGCGCAAAGTCTCCAGAAGTTTCCTAAGTGGGACAGGGGCATTACTTCTAAGCTCGACCCATATCGCCTCAGCAGATGAACCCACCAGTATGTCCCCTCTGGCCATTGCTGTGACAGTCCCCCTGATTACTGACTCAACTCCTCCACCTGGTTTATCTCCCTCGCAATCACGTCCAAAACAACCAAAGCCCAGAACATTGAGCTGCCAGTCGTGTCCCTCTCACAATCACGTTTCCACAATGGCCACAACATCATTAATAACTCAAAAGATTCATTGCTGGCTACAAAACTGAACTTGACACAAATAGGAGCATAATCACAACTATCACAAAATAACTGGATTGCCACAAATGAAGTCACCGTTATCCCCAAATTGGCTTCCATTTTAACTAATGGACTCTTCAATGCACCGTTTCATTGGCCATCAAAAGATTTGCCTGATGGCTCAGGTCACATAATCGAATGAAATTCATGGATTACATGGCCTTTGTTAAATTTGTCATTGGTTACAATCCCACAAGAGACCTTCAGACGTAGCTATAGTGATGAATCTTGGAAGAAAATGAAATAGTCCTGATTACTGCAATGTACGGTTACAAAATATATATGTCTTTGTGCACCAGAGATAAACCTTGTGATTTAAGTAGACATAAGGAACTGCAGATGTTGGTTGCCAAAAAAGGCACAAAGTGTTGGAATAACTTAGCAGGTCAGGCGGCATCTCCGGAGAATATGGATATGTGACATTGCCTATCCATTTTTTCCAGAGATACTGCCTGACCCAGTGAATTACTCCAGCACTTTGTGTATTTTCTTGTGATTTTCAGACTTGATTTGTGAAGTCTTCATTTTCATGTATTTTGATGAGCGATATTGAAACATTAAACAATGAGCAACCTCTTCATTCCAATCAAACAAGCATGAACTGAATAAATTATTGGGATGAAACATTTTTTGAGCTGATGAATAGGTTCATAAGGGAAGATGGACACAACATGTTGGAGTAACTCAGCGGGTGAGAAAAAGAATAGGTGACATTTTGGGTCAGAGCCCTTCTTCAGACTGAAAGACATACTATCTTTAGACACTCTATCTTTCAGTCTGAAGAGGGTTCTGACCTGAAATGTCATCTAGTCTTTTTCTCCAAAGATACTGCCTGATTCGCTGAGTTACTCAAGTATTTTGTGTCTATCTTCAGTATAAACCTGCATCTGCAGCTCCTTCCTATACAAGTCCATTAGGGATAGTGCTGATCAGTCTCCAGTTCAAGATCACACCCATATTGATATATGGATTCTAAAGTGTTGTCATCCCAATGATCCAGATGGAACTATGGTCGGGTACTTGGAAGTCCAATGAGCTTGTATTTTATCTGAGCCCTGAACTGAGTTGTGATCATGGGTGGAAGGAGCGTTGGGTCTAGCTTGAAAGACAGAAGCCCTAATTGCTGTGGGACACAGAGAAGATTGAGAGGGTGAAGAAAAGAACCTCAGTGAATAAATTTAGAGCAAGTTTGCAAAAGAGGTACGGTCGACAGAAATGAATCACACCCAATCCTTGTCATTTAAAAGGGTGCATAAAATTATTAGGAGAATAGTTAGGGTGAATGCACATAGAAACATAGAAATATAGAAAATAGGTGCAGGAGGAGGCCATTTGACCCTTTGAGTCAGCACCACCATTCATTGTGATCATGGCTGATCGTCCCCAATCAATAACCCATGCCTGCCTTCTCCCCATATCCTTTGATTCTACTAGCCCCTAGGGCTCTATCTAACTCTCTCTTAAATCCATCCAGTGATTTGGCCTCCACTGCCCTCTGTGGCAGGGAATTCCATAAATTCACAACTCTCGGGGTGAAAAAGTTTTTTCTCACCTCAGTCTTAAATGGCCACCCCTTTATTATAAGACTGTGGTTCTGGATTCGCCCAACATTGGGAACATTTTTCCTGCATCTAGCTTCTGCATCTACCAAATCCTTTTATAATTTTATATGTTTCTATACGATCCCCCTCATCCTTCTAAACTCCAGTGAATACATGCCTAGTCTTTTCAATCTTTCCTCATATGACAGTCCCGCCATCCTCGGGATCAATCTCGTGAACCTACGCTGCACTGCCTCAATCACAAGGATGTCCTTCCTCAAATTAGGAGACCAAAACTGTACGCAATACTCCAGATGTGGTCATGCACAAAATCCATTTCCCTGAGTTGGGGAATCATAGGTTTAAGGGAAGAGGGGAAAGATTTAATAGAAACCTGAGGGGTAACTTTTGACACAGGTTGAAGGGTATGCGGAATGGGCTACCAAATGAAGTAGTTGATGCAGGTACAATAACAAAATGTAAAATAAATTTGGACGGGTATATAGCTAGGAATGGTTTAGAAGGATGGCGGGTGAGCGCAGGCAAATGGAATTAGTTTAGATATGGTTTCTTGTCTGGAATGGAAATGTTGGGCCGAAGGGCCTGTTTCCATGTTCTTTGACTCTAAGACTATATACCCATTTCCTAAGGTATTTAGACAACATGTGCTAAAAACAAGCAAGCAAATTGATCCCTTTAACGTCTGATAATTTTTTGACTTGTTTTCATCTTGTAGCTGCCTTGAATATTTTCCAAACGTGCTAAGTTAGTGTAACGTTATTACATTAAAATACCACAGAATAAATTTCATCCCTTGCAAGAGTGCAGATTTGAACTTCAATTCTAAACAAAGTTTCTGCAAAATCGATGTTGCTGTACGGGAGATTGAGACATATGCTGTCCAATAATTAACTAAGCAGTGAATAGGTTTAAATAAAAGTAAAGTATTACACAGAACAAGGCCTCCACATGTTCACACCCGTGATACAAGTATCTTCATTGTTTTGGGGTACTAAACCAATCTTATGCCATAAATCAAGTCAACAGGATCATTCTTGACTATTTTATTTCAGACTATTTATTACGTTGTGATGCAAACAATATATTTTACCAGAAGCAACAGCTGCAATGTGTGGCCTGTTTCAGCTTTTTTTCCCATGGATATTTACGTCCTTTAATCATTTAAACCAGATTTTCAGAGGTTAAAAAATGGATGCCTCAGCCTTTCGTCATTTGAAATCAAGTCTCCCAGCCACATTTATGACTTCCTTTCTTTGCACAGCCTTGTTATATCAAAAGGACCTCTTCTGCTTGCTTCCTCAGGAATAAGCACAGCCTTGTGGCTTTTCCCTCTCTCTCGCTCTCTCTGCCAGCAAAGGGTTATTTTATTACATCCTGTACTTACAGGTTTGCTATTTTATCATAGACCATCTTTTCTTGCATTGTTACTGGCGATATGGGTCTCAGGAACTGACCCAGAAAATTCCAGACACTAAACAATCACTGTCTCTGACACAATGTCGGTCAATTTACTGTTCATTAGTGTGCCATTTGCAGGCTTGATAAATAGTACCCCTCTGCTCTCTCCCTGCTCCAGACAGCCATACCCACAGAGCTATGCTTTCAGTGGCAACTGTTGAATAGGTTGATGATCATTCTTGCACAGCAAGAATATACAGATATTAAGTTTGCTAACTCTCACCCGTATACAATTTTTAAAAAATCGATTTAGATACAATTACTTAATTGATTGGCTTTTGTGTGCAGATATTGTTGTATTTATCTCAATGATGTAACCCTTTTACATGCAAGGTAAAACACATATTTTTTAAATTTGTTTGCAGGATGTGTGGATTACCGGCAAGGCCACCATTTAGTGTTTATCCATAATTACCCTCATAAGGAAGGTGGTTAGTAGCATTCTTGAACTGGTGCAGCCCATGCAGTGAAGGTACTTTCACCATTAATTTATGACCAACTAACAAGGAAAGATTGATTGCCTATTTCCACGTGATGGTATACGACTCAGAGGGAGATCTGGAGGTAGGGATGTCATTATGCCATTGCTTGGCTGGAAACAACAATGATTTGGGATCAAATATGGACATAAAGTGCTGGAGTAACTCAACAGCTCAGGCAGCATCTCTGAAGAAAATGGAATAGGTGAAATTCCAGGTAGAGACTCTCCTTCGGACCTGAGAAATGAACAAATGTTTCCTCATCTCAGTTTCCTACTATCAACCCTATCTCTGCTCATTACTACAAGGACTACATCTGAACGTGCTGCTTAAATGCCATGTTCAGAAACTCTCACCCCTTTTTGGAACTCAGCTTTTGTCATAGTTCGTAGAGTCATACAGCACAGAAAAAGGCCTCTGGCCCAAATTCCCCACTGGCCTCAGGCCTCCATTTCACGAAGCAACCCTCAACTACCACCGTCTAATGACTTCCACCAAGCCAATTTTGTGTCCTATTGTCTTGCACACATTGGATCCCACGTGATCTAACCTTCTGGACTAGTCTACCATGCGGGAATTTTGCAAAAGTCCACAAAGATAATGTCTACTTCCCAACGCTCTCCACCTCTTCAACCAACTTCATGAAATCAAATTTGCGGGACTTGAATTTCCCATGGACAAAGCCACTGCTGATCATTCCTTGTCTTTCCAAAGGTAGATAAGTCCTGTATCTGTGATTTATCCACCTTTATGCACCTCAACAACACCCACACCTTTTCTTTCATAAATATTCCAGGACGTCACTGTTCTCTTACCTGAGCTCAGTAGATTCCATATCTTCCTCCACAGTAAATAAAGATGGGAAACACTCATTGAAGACCTCACCAATCTCCGTGGTTCCACACAATGTTGACCACATTGGCCCTTAATGGGAAGTAATTGCTCCCCCATTATCTTTTGCTTTTAATATACTTTGAGAAACGTTCAGGATTCTCCTTCGCCTTGTCTGCCAAGGATATTTTTTGTTCTAAAATAAAAGTGATGATGGCTCATGCTGCATCAGTGGAGGGAATGGACAGACAGTTAAAACAAATGTAGGTCCCTTGCAGTCAGAAACGGGTGAATTGATGGGGAACAAGGACATGGCAGACCAATTGAATAACTACTTTACAATACAATACAATACAATTTTATTGTCATTTGAGCCCCAGTGAGGCTCAAACGAAATTCTGTTTCCACAGCCATACAAACAAAGACAATTTCCTAGACATACACACAATTTAATTCACACAAACATCCATCCATGATGGAAGGCAAAGTCTTTTCTGGCAGCCCCAATTGATAATCCCACGGCCATTTTACTACGATTTGGTTCTGTCTTCACTGGAATGTCCCAGGAAAGACGTTCCAAAACGGGCTAATCTGCCGGAAATAGCAGGGGACCCCGAGGGGTCAAATGCATTGCTGGAGCCTCCGAGCCCCAGGAGTCGAGTCGCAGCAGCGGTCAACTCCGAGTGAAATCCATGGTGAGTAGCCGCAGGAGTGTGGTCGTTAGGTGGAAATTGAATGGCCCCCAATTAAACGGGCCGAGGGAAAATCCCCAGGGAGCCAGATAGGCTGCATAAAAAACACCAACACTACATTTAACTAGACAAAAAATAAAAAAAGACAGAGACAGGCTGCAGGGGCCGCTGCAACTGCAACTGGTGAGTCGCGCCGCCAACCAACCAAATTGGTTCTGTCTTCACTAAGGAAGACATAAATAATCTGCTGGAAATAGCAGGGGACCTGGGGTCAAATGAGATGGGGGAACTGAGTGAAATCCAGGTTAGCCGGGAAGTGGTGTTAGGTAAATTGAATGGATTAAAGGCCGATAAATCCCCAGAGCCAGATAGGCTGCATCCCAGAGTACTTAAGGAAGTAGCCCCAGAAATAGTGGATGCATTAGTGATAATTTTTCAAAACTCTTTAGATTCTGTAGTAGTTCCTGAGGATTGGAGGGTAGCTAATGTAACCCCACTTTTTAAAAAGGGAGGGAGAGAGAAAACAGGAAATTACAGACCAGTTAGTCTAACGTCAGTAGTGGGGAAACTGCTAGAATCAGTTATTAAAGATGGGATAGCAGCACATTTGGAAAGTGGTGAAATCATTGGACAAAGTCAGCATGGATTTATGAAAGGTAAATCATGTCTGATGAATCTTATAGAATTTTTCGAGGATGTAACTAGTAGAGTGGATAAGGGAGAACCAGTGGATGTGTTATATCTGGACTTTCAGAAGGCATTCGACAAGGTCCCACATAAGAGATTAGTATAATAACTTAAAGCACACGGTATTGGGGGTTCAGTATTGATGTGGATAGAGAACTGGTTGGCAGGCAGGAAGCAAAGAGTAGGAGTGAACGAGTCCTTTTCACAATGGCAGGCAGTGACTAGTGGGGTACCGCAAGGCTCAGTTCTGGGACCCCAGCTATTTACGATATATATTAATGATCTGGACGAGGGAATTGAATGCAACATCTCCAAGTTTGCGGATGACACGAAGCTGGGGGGCAGTGTTAGCTGTGATGAGGATGCTAGGAGGCTGCAAGGTGACTTGGATAGGCTGGGTGAGTGGGCAAATGCATGGCAGATGCAGTATAATGTGGATAAATGTGAGGTTATCCACTTTGGTGGCAAAAACAGGAAAGTAGATTATTATCTGAATGGTGGCCGATTAGGAAAGGGGGAGATGCAACGAGACCTGGGTGTCATGGTACACCAGTCATTAAAAGTAGGCATGCAGGTGCAGCAGGCAGTGAAGAAGGCGAATGGTATGTTAGCATTCATAGCAAAAGGATTTGAGTATAGGAGCAGGGACGTTCTACTGCAGTTGTACAGGGTCTTGGTGAGACCACACCTGGAGTATTGCGTACAGTTTTGGTCTCCTAATCTGAGGAAAGACATTCTTGCCATCGAGGGAGTACAGAGAAGGTTCACCAGACTGATTCCTGGGATGTCAGGATTTTCGTATGCAGAAAGACTGGATAGACTCGGCTTGTACTCGCTTGAATTTAGAAGATTGAGAGGGGATCTTATAGAAACTTACAAAATTCTTAAGGGGTTGGACAGGCTAGATGCAGGAAGATTGTTCCTGATGTTGGGGAAGTCCAGAACAAGGGGTCATAGTTTAAGGATAAGGGGGAAATCTTTTAGGACCAAGATGAGGAAAACTTTTTTCACACAAAGAGTGGTGAATCTGTGGAATTCTCTGCCGCAGAAGGTAGTTGAGGCCAGTTCATTGGCTATATTTAAGAGGGAGTTAGATGTGGCCCTTGTGGCTAAAGGGATCAGGGGGTATGGAGAGAAGGCAGGAACAGAATACTGAGTTGGATGATCAGCCATGATCATATTGAATACTCGAAGGGCCGAATGGCCTACTCCTGCACCTATTTTCTATGTTTTCTATGTTTCTATGACAGTGTCTCAGGTCGGGACTCTTCTTCTGACTACTCAGTGACTCCTGCACATTGTTTTTTGCTCATGATTCCAGCATCATCATTTTCTTATGCCTGAATATCTTTTTGCTCTCCTCATTTCCTTCTGAAGTTCCTTCCTTCTGACATCCCTTATACTCAAGAGATTCACTTGAGCCCATCAGCCTATACAGATCTTTCCCAGGTTACAAAAGCCTATATGTCCAACCCATGCAAATTAATGAGCATTTTGGAGATGGGTGGGATGGATTTTGGGCACATGCCAATCTTCCCAATAATATCTGAATGCTGGTTTATATTTAAATATATTGCTGGGATGCCATATTTTTAACTTGTAGTTTTGGGTTACAAACAGTTCTAAGAAATGGAAAACCAGGGGAGGACTTGTACTTGACTTAAAGCACTTAAGGCTCTCTTTCTTTCTGCACAAGGTCGCAAAACCCCTTGTAACCTCTCTTACCTCAACCTCGATTTTGAAGAATGAAAAGAGGTCAGAAGAGAATAATCTTGACAGGACTCACACTGAGCATCAGTGTTAACACTATTCATTCTACCTCGGAATTTATCGTCCATCTATTGCCACTCATCATTGAATAGCCAAGAGTAAACTGGTTCATTAAGAAAACAGTTACATCCACCAATCCATGAAAATGTTTTTCACTATTGCAGGAGGATTGTACTCATGCCTTAAGTTAGATTGGACTCTAAAATTAGCTGTTTCATTGCAGAAACAGTTAAGCAAAATCCTTGAGTATATGGGATGGGGAGGAGGCAAGAGAATTGGGTTGAAAGGGAAAGATAGGTCAGCCATGATTGAACGGCGGAGTAGACTCAATGGGCTGAACTGGCCTTAGTCTGCTCCTATGACATGAGAATATTCCTACTTATTGGGTGAGCCATCACTGTAACTGGAGCAAAGTAAGGTCTGACTAATTTGAAATATTCAAAGTGAGTTTCTTATCATCTTAAATGACTGGTGTTGGTTTTGGTTTATTATTGTCATGTTTATCAATATTTAGTGAAAACTTTCTTTATGTGCTTTCCAGACCAATCATATCATACACAAGTACAATTAAGTCATACAAATGTACACCAAGTAGCGCAAAGAGAAAGATAACAAGAGTATTGAATATCATGCTACAGCTATCGAGAGAATTAAGTTTTTTTTTAAGTGCATGGGCTGAAATGAGGTAGGTTGAATCAGAACAACAACATTGTGCAAAATGACTGTGATAACAACTACATGTTATTACAATTGCAAAAATCAGAACTGCAACATCAGTTTGTGAGAGGTCTATTCAGCAGATAGACTGATAACAATAGGGAAAAAGCTGATAGAGGTAAAACAATTTTCGACTTTAAAGATATGGTGTGGAAACAGGTCGTTTGGCCTATTGAGTTTATGCTGGTTTATATGAAAGATAGACGAAAGACAAAAATCCAGAACAAGGGGTTACAGTTTAAGGATAAGGGGGAAGTCTTTTAGGACCGAGATGAGAAAACCATTTTTTTACACCGAGAGTGGTGAATCTGTGGAATTCTCTGCCACAGAAGATAGTTGAGGCCAGTTCATTGGCTATATTTAAGAAGGAGATGGGGCCCTTGTGGCTAAAGGAATCAGGGAGTATGGAGAGAAGGCAGGTACAGGATACTGAGTTGGATGATCAGCCATGATCATATTGAATGGCGATGCAGGCTTGAAGGGCCGAATGGCCTACTCCTGCACTTATTTTCTATGTTTCTCTGTTTCTAAAATGTTGGAGTAATGTTGACAGCGGGTCAGGCAGCATCTCTGGATAAAAGGAATAGGTAACATTTTTGGGTCGTAACTTTTCTTCAGATTGATACATAGAGAAGACCAGAACAAAACAGGGCTGGCAACAGATGACCTCAGGAAGGATGGAGTCCATAGCGGTCTATTGTTGGCCGGGAGCGTACAAGGAGTCTCTTCCAGCACTAGCGAAAGTAAGCGGACAGAATCTTAATCATCTAGGGAGCGAAGGAAATAGGCAACATTTCGGGCCGAAACCCTTCTTCAGATTCCACCACTGTAGAAGGGTTTTGGCCCGATACATTGCCTATTTCCTTTGCTCCATAGATGCTGCCTCACCCGCTGAGCCTCTCCAGCACTTTTGTCTACCTTTAATTTTCCAGCATCTGCAGTTCCTTCTTAAACTTCTTATATACTTTTTAATATAAAAATGCTACTAATAATAATGGTGGGACTGTTATTCCTGCCAGCCATATGCTTAGAATGGTAATAGTCACTGAGCCTTTCTAAACTTGTGCAGCAACAGTATGGAATCTATCAACTGGCTGTACCCATTCTGACTGCTACCAGATGAAGAGACTTGAAACATCACAACAAGCAGAAGAGAAAAAAAAATAAAGATAATGTTATAATTTACCTGCAACACCAATATTTCAATTGATTTTCTGTAATGTTCTGACAGCCCTGCTTCGTAATTCCAACTCTTCAGTAAGAGTTGTAGCTTTCATTGAGATAAGCTTAAATATCCATTACAGTGCCAGAGCAGTCAAATGTAACAGATGCTAACACTGTGTGAAAAGAGAAAATATGTCTATTGCACCATAAAACTGAAAGTTAATTGCACCTTGCCAATGGAACATAATTCCAGGATGTTGCCTTCCTATCTGCCCTGAGCCTGCCCTCCAGCACGACTGCAGCAGAAAAGATTAGACAAACACATCTTAAAAGGAGTGTCTGGGGAGGCTTTGCTGCTGAAAACTTGCACGAAAAGGTAAAATATAGTCAGGAAAGGGAAAATGCAATCAAATTCACAGCTCATGAATGACGTTGCTTTAAAACACAATAGCCACCTTCATCATCAGTGTTATTTCTACTGCGTGTCACAGATGCAGGTTGTTTATTTACTCATCCTCCTTGGTTTACAGCTAAGTGAAGTGTTCGAGTTACATTAACCCACACTCAGTCAAGTATCAAAAGGTTTCTTTATCACATAGGTTTCAGATATGCAGAAGCTGTCTGAAGAAGGGTCTCAAGCCGAAACGCCACCCATTCCTTCTATCCAGAGATGCTGCCTGTCCCACTGAGTTACTCCAACATGTTGTGTCTAGGTCAGATATACTTAAGCACATGTGATGCAACAGAAAACCTTGTCAGATTTAATCTAACACTATTTTTTTTTAATAACCCAAAAAAATGTATTCCATTATTTACAATAATATGTACAGTGTAGAATAAATCAAAACAAAACACGCCACCATAGTACAAGTCAAACAAATATTCTTCAATACCAAATTAATTATTATACAACTATATCACCATCCTTGTTAAGGATGCATTCAACCCCCCGCGGTGCCCAGCAGCCCCGGAAACCCCCCTGGGTGCCCGTGGACAGCGCACAGTCCCTCTCTAAAACCACCCAGTAGTGGACGTAGTCTAATGCTATATGTGGGTGTGCATAAGCAGTATGTCGCTCAGCTGCAATATCCTCTGTTGATGAATAGCCTTCTGTATGTACACCTGGCCAGACCTCACCACCCTGACTCACAAGCAAGCTGGCCATTGTTAACCTGTACATTGCCATTACACAATAGTCAATGGCATGGTTTTTAGCACAGAAGGGATTGAACTATGAGAGGGCTGCAGATAGAGGCTTTGATGGAGGGGGAGGGGGATTAAACAATGTCTCAGCAAAAGGTATAAAAACAAAATTCATAACAAGTCTACATTGACTCAATTTACATTCAAAATGACTATTTGAAAAACATAGAGATAGAACATAGTACAGCACAAGAACAGGCCCTTCAGCCCACAATGTCTGTGCCAAACATGAGGCCAAGACCAACTCCTATTTGCATGCGCATGATCCATATCCCTCTATTCCTTGCATATCCATGTGCCTATCCGAAAGTCTATTAAATGCCACTATTATATTGGCCTCGACCCCACCCCCAGCAACACAATCCAAACACTCACCACCCTTTGTGTGAAGAATGTGCCATGCATCTCCATAAACCTCCCCTCCCACCTTAAAGCTATGCTCTCTAGCATTTGATATTTCCATCCTGGGAAAAAGCTTCGGACTGTCTATGCCTCTAATAATTTTATCTCCTATCTTTTTTTTATCAGGTCTCCCCGCAAACTCCGGTGTTCCAGAAAAAACAATTGAAGTCTGTCTCACCGTTCCCGGTAGCTAATACCCCCTAATCCAGCCATCATCGTGATGAACCTCTTCTGCTCCCTTTCTAAAGCCTCCACCTCATTCCTGCAATGGGATGACCAGTACTACACGTAATGCTCCAAATGTGGTCAAACCAACGTCCTATAAAGCTGCATCATGACCTCCTATAATTCCCTGGATTATCCCTTGCCTGTGGCTAGAGAAGCCACAAAGATTTTTGTCAAGGCTCCCACAATCTCTTCTCTTGCCTTGTTCAATAACGTAGGATAAATTTCATAAGGTTGTGGGGATTTATTCACCTTAATGCTTTGTGAGAGCCCCAACATCTTCTCCTTCTTCATCTCAAACTGTCCTTGCATGTTAATATTCCCCACATTTATCTCATTGTCCTCCATGTCCTTCTCCTTGGTGAAAACAGATGCAGGGTATTTGTTTCATACCTCACCTACATCCCCAGACTCCAAGCACAAATTCCCTCATTTAACCTTGAGCGGCCCTACCTTCTCCCTGGTTACCCTCTTGCTTCTGGGATTTCCCTTAATCTGAATCACCAAAAACATTTTGTGGCTCCTTTTGGCCCTTCTAATCGTCCTCATAAATTCTTTCCTCCTTTTTTTTATTTTCCTCAAAGTTGCTGTCTGATTCTATCCTCTTATACCTTGCATGCATTTCCTTTTACAAGATCTTTAGTTATCCAAGGTTCCGTACTTTGTCATCCCTATCCCTCTTCCTTACCACAACATGGATGTTCTGAACTTTGACAAACTTGCCTATAACAATTCGCACATATTAGATGTGGACTTAGCCAATTCCAACTGCAAATACATCAAGAAATTAAGATGATTTTTTTGTATCCTGGGAAGATTTTAGATTGTTTCAAGATCATAAGAAAATAATTAAACTCAGTAACAGTCATACCTTTGATGAAAATAAATTCCCTCCACAAGAGTTATCTTCTTATAAGTCTCAATTAACCGATTAGGAGTCAGATTTACAGTACTTCAGAAGAAGATATTATGGCAGTTTTACCTGAATATTTGTATAGGCAGTGCAAGAGGACATGACTTCAGAATTAAGGGACAGAAGTTTAGGGGTAACATGAGGGGAACTTCTTTACTCAGAGAGTGGTAGCGGTGTGGAATGAGCTTCCAGTGGAAGTGGTGGAGGCAGGTTCATTGGTATCATTTAAAAATAAATTGGTAGGCATATGGATGAGAAGGGAATGGAGGATTATGGTATGAGTGCAGGCAGGTGGGACTAAGGGAAACAAAGTTGTGTCGGCACGGACTTGTAGGGCCGAGATGGCCTGTTTCCGTGCTGTAATTGTTATATAGTTATATGGTTAAATTGAAAAGGAAAAGCACTAAAATTCATATAAACCCAACGCTCCTTTTAGTCCTTGATTAGTGTAATGAACACCTGAGACACACAGATCAGGAAGGTTAAAGGCCATTCCTGAATCTACAGCTAATCTCCAGTTATGTTCCAAGCTGCAAGAGGTCAAGGGATTACAAAGGTTTGTAGAGTTCTGTCTTGAGACCAGTTGAAGAAGTTGTATTTTTGATTTTGGAGGCACCTGTGTACATTGATGATGCGGGGTGCTATTTCGTTCAGTGCTGTGCATTTGAAACTATTTTACCAGACTGAGAAGTGATTGGACTTTTGTTGAATCACACCATTCTGTCAAGTAACCTGGCAGGCCCCAACTGGACAGTCTGGTGCTTTCAGCATGAACTATCTCCAGGATGAATCCAATTTCTGATAGATCTACAGGGCTACTGAGGAAATTAGCCCAGGTTCTATCAGCCTCATTGACACTCCTGGTGCATGCAGGTATTCACAATGCTGTACTGAATTGGGAACTCATTAAGGCAAGTCACATCCAATATTTAATTCCTGCCACCATTCCTGTCCTCAACTTACAGAAACAAGACTTTGTGGCAATAGACACAAAATGCTGGTGTAACTCAGCGGAACAGGCAGCATCTCTGGATAGAAGCATCTCTGGATTATCTCGAACCGAAACGTGACCCAATCCTTCTGCCGCCTTGCAGCTCCAGTTACCTAGGCTCAATCCCATTCTCCAGCACTGTTAGTTGCACGTTCTCTCTGTGACCAAGTGGGTTTAGTCCAGGTGCTCCACTTTCCTTCCACACCTCAAAGTCCTGCTGGTTGGTACGACAATTAGTGCCGTAAATTGCATTCTGTTTAAGGGGTGGTGGGACGATCAGGGTGGTATTGGTAAGCATGTGAGAGAGGAGGGATTGCAGGGAGATATGGGGTATAAATTGATGGGATTGCTATGAGAGCTGGCATAGACTCAGTGGGCCAAATGGCCTCCTTTAACAATGTAAGAGTGCACAAAAGAAAGAGAGATAAGACTCACTTACTTCCCTCCCGATCCACAGCTCACACTTCCACCTCATCGCAATGATAGATATTGATCTATCAACTCCCTTATGGCTCCCTCCAATCTCAGCCCGGATCCACTGATCCTAGTGAAAACACCCCACTCCGACTCAATCCGGAACTTACATAAGATCAGAAGCAGAATTAGGCCATTCGGCCCATCAAGTCTACTCTGCCATTCAATCATGGCAGATCTATCTATCTCTGCCTTAAATGTATCCACTGACTTGGCCTCCACAGCCTTCTGTGGCAAAGAATTCCACAGATTCACCACCAATTCACAACAGATTCACCACCAATGGACATATACTGTCCATATGACTGGTAAAGTCTACAAGCCTCCATGTACGTGAGCTCACTGTCTCAATACACACTCAGCCACTCACTTGATCTCTGTTCAGCACTTTCCCCTTCATCAATTGCACCTCATTTCCAACCCTAGATTTCTTAAATACACCCTTTTCCCGTTTCTTGGCCGCATGCCTTGTTCATCAATTCTACCCATGCCCTGATCTTCAGTTCACAGCTGCCAACCCTCGCTCCCCACTGACTGAATATCCTCCTCATTCCTACGCACGAGGCAGAGCAAAGGTCCACAAAGTCTCTCTCCATGGTGTGAAATGGCACTGAGGACTGAGAGTAAATCTTCGGGTCACCAACACTGTTTACTAAGAATAGAAACAGGAGAAAGATCTTTAGGGAGGAGGAACAGTCATAAATCATGATCCCGCTGCAGTCAATAGCAAAAATAGATGTATGTTTGATATCTTACAGAGAGAGTTTAAGGAACCTGGCACTAAAAAGGCCTTCAGGATGATGATCTCCAGACTGCTTCCTGCACCACACACTGGACTAGTTAACTTCTCTTTACATATAATTTAGATCTGTTTGTAGGAGCATAATTTTAAAATTAGCTGGTAACACAAGCTGCTCTGGCAAACAATAAGGAGAAATGAAAGACCCAGATGGGTTACGACAATGTGCAGATGAGTGGCAAATGGAATTTAATGTGGATGCCATGAAGGAACACATTTTGTGCAAGGAATGGAGATCACATTCAAGAGTTTGAATTAACCGTTTAAATTAAATTAACTCTGGGTTTGAGTGCATGATTCTTTGAAATTGTGTGTCAGCAAAGGGGTGGCAAATATGACCAGGGAGGGCATAAGGTGCTGGAGTAACCCGGTGGGTCAGACAGCAACTCTGGAGAACATTGATAGGTGACGTTTCAGGTCAGGGCTAAGACTCTCTCACCCGATACGTCACCTATCTATACATAGACAAAAAATGTTGGAGTAACTAAGCGGATCAAGCAGCATCTCTGGTGAGAACGAATAGGTGATGTTTTGGGTTGTGACACTTCTTCTGCCTGAGAGAAGGGTTTTGACCCAGAACGTCACGTATCCCTTTTCTCCATTGATGTTGTCTGCCCCGCTGAGTTACTCCAACATTTTGGGTTTATCTTCGATTGAAACCAGCATCTGCATTCCTTCCTAAAAGTTAATTCCTCTCCAGAGATAGAAACTAGAAAAGTTAGGTGCTAGGCCATCGGCCCTTCGAGCCTGCACCGCCATTCAATATGAGATGCTGATCATCCCTGTACCCGTACCTGCCTTCTCTCCATACTGATCCCAGTACTTTGGGCCACATCTTCCCTCTTAAATTGCCAATGAACTAGCCTCTACAGTACCCTCTACAGCAGAGAGTTCCAGAGATGGTTCCACTCTCTGTGTGAAAAAAGTTCTTCTCATCTCTGTTTTTAAAGGATTTCCCCCTTATCCTTAAGCTGTGACCCCTTGTCCTGGACTTCCCCAACATCGGGAACAATCTTCCTGCATCTAGCCTGTCCAACCCCTTAAGAATTTTGTAAGTTTCTATAAGATCCCCTCTCAATCTTCTAAATTCTAGCGAGTACAAGCCGAGTATATCCATTATTTCTTCATATGTAAGTCATGACATCCCAGGAATCAGTCTGGTGAACCGTCTCTGCACTCCCTCTATGGCAATTGTCCTCAGATTTGGGACCAAAAACGTAATACTCCAGGTGTGGTCTAGACCCTGTACAACTGTTAGAACCTCCCTGCTCCTATACTCAAATCCTTTTGCAATGAAAGCTAACATACCATTCGCTTTCTTTACTGCCTGCTGCACCTGCATGGCTACTTTTCAATGACTGGTGTACCATGACACCCAAGTCTCGCTGCATCTCCCCCTTTCCCAATCGGTCACCATTTAGATAATAGTCTGCTTTCCCGTTTTTGCCACCAAAATGGATAACCTCACATTTATCCACATTATACTGCATCTGCCAAACATTTGCCCACTCACCCAGCCTATCCAAGTCACCTTGCAGTCTCCTAGCATCCTCCTCACAGCTAACACTGCCCCCCAGCTTAGTGTCATCCGCAAACTTGGAGATATTGCCTTCAATTCCCTCATCAGATCATTAATATATATTGTAAATAGCTGGGGTCCCAGTACTGAGCCTTGGGGTACCCCACTAGTCACTGCCTGCCATTGTGAAAAGGACCCGTTTACTCCTACTCTTTGCTTCCTGTTTGCCAGCCAGTTCTCTATCCACATCAATACTGAACCCCCAATGCCTTGTGCTTTAAGTTTGTATACTAATCTCTTATGTGGGACCTTGTCGAAAGCCTTCTGGAAGTCCAGATACACCACATCCACTGGTTCTCCCCTATCCACGCTACTAGTTACATCCTCGAAAAATTCTATAAGATTCGTCAGACATGATTTACCTTTCGTAAATCCATGCTGACTTTGTCCAATGATTTCACCACTTTCCAAATGGTGCTGCCTGACCCGCTGAGTTACTGCAGTACTTTGTGTCTTCTTTTGTAAACTAGCCTCTACAGTAGTTTCTACAGGATAGGGGAAGGGTTGGTTTCCATTCTGTATTGGGGATTAAAATGGAGTGTTATCGGTGTGCTGTCATACAAGTAAATGTTATGTCCACGACTTCATGTAAAACCAAATGTAGTATTGACAAGGAGGAACAATGCCCATGAATGCTCAACTATTTTTTGATTGCTTGAGTTTAATGATGGAAAGAAAAGTAAATATTTTAATCAATGTTAGGAACGTGGAACTGAGTCACCAGTATAGTTACTAATGCTGCAGGATTAGACAGAGTAGCTTCCAGTCTAGGTCACCTGTCTTCCCGTTCCCTTACCCACGACCCAAGTGTTAACTGCAGGTTGTTTCTCAGTTGGAACCACAACCAAACTGAAGCAGGGAGGATTTCATCAGTGGAACTGGTTGCATCTTTAACCATGCATTACTCATTTACTCAGGTGCTGCATAGCCTGAGAAAATACCAAAGAGGAAGTCTACAAAAATGTCTGCATGCAATTTGCAAATTGTTGGGTAAGGTCAAGGAAGATGCATCCTTCATCCAGGCCTGACCCTGTCTGCATAACAAACATGGCAACTAATTGCTGCTGCAGATCTGCATCGCAAGTTTGGACTGAGATAAATGACTTCTTCATTGTCTCTCTTAGCAAATTCAAATCCAAGGATTGTGTAAATCTAAGAAAAGGTAATTTTTTCACCATTTTGATCCCTGGTGCTGAGATTTCACCTGTCTCACTCTCTTAATCTCTCAAACTCCAGATGTTAAAAACCCATCATCGTATTTCATAAGATCATGTGATAAGAGCAGCATTAGGCCATTTGTCCCATCAAGCCTGCTCTGCCATTCAAACATGGCTGATCTATCTCTCCCTCCTAACCCCATTCTCCTGCCTTCTCCCCAGAACTGACACCTGTACTAATCGTTTAACAAACTCATCAGGAAGACTGGCTCCATCCTGGGGGCAGAGTTGGATTCACGGGAGGTAGTCTTGGAGGGGAGGGTGTTCCTCAAACTGCGGAGCATCCTGGACCATACAGCTCACCCCCTCCATGACACACTGGTCAAGCTGTGGGGTACCTTCAGCAACAGACTGGTTCTACCATGATGCAGGACAGAACGCCACAGGAGATCCTTCTTCCCTGTGGCTGTCAAACTGTACAACAACCCATTCTTTTGTGGGGTTGACTGAGACTGACTCAAAAAAACAAAACCCCCCCACCCCCCCCCCCCCCCCCCCCCCCCCCCCCCCCCCCCCCCCCCCCCCCCCCCCCCCCCCCCCCCCCCAATCGTTGCACATTCCCAATCCTTTCCACTCATCACTTTAATTTAATGTTCATGTATTTTGTGTTTTTTATGACTGTTAGCAGATCAATTTCCTGGGATAAATAAATTTATATCATAGAGTCATAGAGTCATAGAGTGATACAGTGTGGAAACAGGCCCTTCAGCCCAAATTGCCCACATGTCCCAGCCACACTTGTTTCACCTTGTTCCATGCGCTTGGTCCATATCCCTCCAAACTTGTCCTATCAATGTACCTGTCTAACTGTTTCTGAAAGGTTGGGATAGTCCCAGCCTCAACTACCTCCTCTGGCAGCTTGTTCCATCCACCCACCAACCACACTTTGTGTGAAATCGTGTTGTATCATTTTGTAATCAATTTCCCTTTTCTGACAACAAAGATGGAGCTTGAGTCCAAAATGGCTGCTCTGTATTTCAAACAATAACTTTAAAGGCTTTAAATAACCTCCACCTCCCACAGCTCTGTCTTTAATATCCAAAAGCAAAGCAGTGCAGACATTAGAAATCTGAAATAAGACAGAAAATGCTGAACCTACTCAGCAAGTTACGCAAGTCAGTAGAGACAGAAACAGAGTAAATGTTTCAGGTCAATCACTCTTCATCAAAAAAGATCACTGTTTCTTGCTCCACAGATGCTGACTGACCTGCTGAGTAAATTAAATTAGTTTCTGTTGATTTAATTAGTTTCTCTTTTTATTCCATTTGAATTGCAATGAGATCCAAATCTCACATGTTCATTATTTATAGATGAATGTCTATATATTCATAGATGTGGATCTATGAGGGGTGGTGACATGCTTTAAGAAAAAGCCAGGTAAATACAAGAAGCAGATAAAAATGCTGTGGCTTCAGGGAGTGAAAAAAAATGGAATCAGACTTAGCTTGTCCCGCAACCCTCAGCCGCAGCCACATTGCACTGAACGTCTCTTTGTGCTGCAGATGTTTGGCCAGGACTAGAGGGTCTGAGCTATAGGGAGAGATTGAGTAGGCTGGGTCTCTATTCATTGGAACACAGGAGGATGAGGGGTGATCTTACAGAGGTGTATAAATTCATGAGAGGAATAGATCGGGTAGATGCACAGAATCTCTTGCCCAGAGATGGGGAAACGAGAACCAGAGGACATTGGTGAAGGTGAAGAAAAGATTGAATAGGAATCTGAGGGGTAACTATTTAACACAAAGGGTAGTGGGTGTATGGTTCCAGCTGCCAGAGGAGGAAGTTGAGACAGGGACTCTCCTAACGTTTAAGAAACTGTTGGACAGGATTGGATAGGACAAGTTTGTAAAGATATGAATCAAGCGGAGGCAGGTGGTATTAGTGTAGGTGGGACATGTTGGCCGGAGTGGGAATGTAGGGTTGAAGGGGCTGTCTCCACACTGTATCACTCTATGACTATGTCTCTATGTTTGTTGTTCTATTTCAGCTAAGGTAGTAGTTGAGTTGCAACAAATGCCAATACCTACTGGAAAATTAAATATATGACATATGATGAAAGAATGGGTTGACTGGGCTTATTCACTGGAATTTAGAAGGATGCAAGGGGATCTTATAGAAACATATAAAAGTCTTAAAGTGTTGGACAGGTTAGATGCAGGAAAAATGTTCCCGATGTAGGGGGAGTCCAGAACCAGGGGTCACATTTTAAGAATAAGGGGGTAGGCCAATTAGGATTGAGATAAGAAAAAAACGTCTTCACCCAGAGAGTTGTGAATCTATGGAATTCTCTACCACAGAAGGCAGTGGAGGCCAATTCACTGGATGCTCAAGAGAGAGTTAGATTTAGCTCTTAGGGCTAATGGAATCAAGGGATATGGGGAAAAAGCAGGAAAGGGGTACTAATTTTAGATGATCAGCCATGATCACATTGAATGACGGTGCTGGCTCGTAGGGCCGAATGGCCTACTCCTGCACCTATTTTTCTATGTTTCTAATTATCTCATTGCTTCTGGACAGCTAATGGTAAAATTAATCAGTGTTTCAGGTCTTGATCACCACCTATATGGCTGATTGTTTTCTAGCTTAATGAATTTTAGTTTAATGCCAATACCGACTGGAAATTTAAATATATGAATACAAGATGTAGACAACATGAGCTCAATTGGAATGTCAAATATGTTGCAAACATTTTAAAAGACTGCAAGTGAAGACCAGAAGTGGAAGATAATAGCTGGCCTTCAAATATTACTTCAGCATCGAGACAGTAGAAGAGGAGTGAGAAAAAACATTCTTAATGGAGAACCTAATATTTATTTGCTGCAACTATCAATGAAACTTATATTCAAAGACTTTCTTAGTTGATATCCACTTTTTGACAAATGATTATTTCTACTAGTAAATCAACTTTGGACATTCACAGTGACATGTAATTTTTCCTCAGGAAATCCACACAGCAGAGGTCAATGAAGCTTTCAGCTGGCATCTTATCTTTGGCAATATTTGTACATTTGACATCTATTTGTAACAAAAATGATAGAATGTGCATGTAGTTTAATGATGATGATTGTGAAGTTATTTGTAAACATATGGCTTGTGGCTTCAAGCAGTGACAAATTGAATCATTCTTAGCTTGCCCTGTAACCCTCTGCCACAGCCATATTGCACTGAATGTTTCTTTATCCAGTTTGTTGTTCTATTTCAGGTAGCAATTGAGTTGCAACAATGGTCTCTAAGCCTCTGGACAGAGTTTAAGGTCTTGATCAATGGCTGACTGTTTTCTACCTTAATGAATTTTAAGCTGGAAATTTAAATAAGTAAAAACAACGAAACAAGAAGAAATGCTGTGGAGCAAAGTTACAGATGAACATTTACTGACGTGTTTCATTAATTTGACTTGCAAAAAGCCTGCAAGTTGATATTCAAATTTTAAAGAAGGGGCTCAGGTGTACTTCGACTGTCCAGGTTTTGGTAAATAAAATATATTTTAAAGTAAATGTCTCCACAATCTTTCCCCCTCCCTTCTTGATTCTTGCCTGAACCCCATCAAGTGCTTGCCTAAATTATTAACACGAGGCTCATCAGTGAGAAACAAGGGCACAGGAATACAATGAGGTGATGTGGGCACTGGGGTTCAGAGACAGAAATCTCCCTCCCACCTGTCCGAGATAGAGGGAGGTTGGTGGTGTAATGCGGCATTGTCACTCACCCCATGATACAGAAATATACATATATTTTTAGGGATAAGCTAAATCTAGAAAAATAAGCATTCTTGTCACACCCAAGTCATAACACCCATGTCAGAGAATGAGATTAAAATGCACTGACTTTGCATTGACACAAGCACACTCACCCCTCTTTTGCATGAAGCTGAATAAGTCATCCAGAAATTCCTTCCTCTTTGGATCATCATCTAGCTCATACAGCTGAAAGACAAAAATAAATGAAATTGTGTGAAATATATATCAAATGAAATACAATAGATCCAGTGCATTATAGTTGATACGGACAGGTAGACCCACAACTTATGAAAGAAAGCTGAACTGAAGTGAGGGGGATGCCTCCAGGGTACTAATTATTTTGATCCTGTGGATTCAAAGCTATTCAATGTAATTTTTAGTCGGGGGGTTAAGGAGGCCCCTAGCAGAAGGCTGTGGTCTTTTCAATGATCATTGTTGTGAATGTTTCAAGGACGGCTTTGCAGTCTCAACGAGATAGAGGATAGGGGGTCAGAGAAAACAAGTCGCATAAACAATGCAAAACCACAATTTATTGAAAAAAAAACTTCTGAGTTATTTATTATTTTTATAATTATTGGACAAAGGAAAAGTGGGTGTTTACCTATAATTAGGAATCAATTAATCGACTATCCAAGTGTATTGGTCACCTATTTGCATGGGAAAGCAGTGAGCCGTTATGGGAGATAGTAACAAAGAACTGTGGATGCTGGTTCATACCAAAAATAGATACAAAGTGCTAGAGTGACTCCACAGGTCCTGCAGCATATCTAGAGAATAAGGATAGGCAATGTTTCAGGTTGAGAAGGGTTCAGACACAAGACACCACCCATGCTTTTTCTACAGAGATGCTGCCTGACCCACTGAGTTACTCTAGCATTTTGTGTCTTTCTTCGTTTTGGGAGATATGTTGGTGTACTAATACCTGAAGTGGAGAAGCATACTGGTTTTATGTAATGCATAATACTTAAGATAATGTAATAACATAAGAAAAAATACAGCCCACCAGAGAAGATGATTGTCAATGTCATTCTTCATTCAATGAGACAAGATAATTCATAGGTTATAGGGGCAGAATTCGGCCATTCTGCCCATCAAGTCTACATTCAATTATGGCTAATCTATCTTTCGCTCTCAAACCCATTCTCCTGCCTTCTCCCCATAACCCTGACACACATACTGATCAAGAATCTGTCAATTTTCACCTTAAAAATATCCATTATATTTTGCCTCCACTGCCTTCTGTGGCAATGAATTCCCCTCATCTCCTTTCTATAGGTAGATCCTTTTATTCTGAGGCTATTGGCCTCAGGTTCTAGATTCTCCCACTGGTGCAAACATCCTTTCCACATCCACTCTATCCAGGCCTTTCACTATTCAATAAGTTTCAAAGAGGTCCCCCTCATTCTTCTAAACTCCAGCAAGTACAGGCCCAGTGCCATCAAAATCTCATCATACATTAACCAATCATCCCTGGGATCGTTTTCTTCAACCTCCTTTTGACTCTTTCCAATGTCAGCACATTCCTCCTCAGATATGGAGCCCAAAATTGCTCACAATACTCCATTTGTGGTCTGACCAGTGCCTTAGAAAGCCTCATTATATCCCTGTTTATATATTCTAGTCCTTGCAAAATAAATGCTAGTATTTCACGTACCTGTTTGACTTGCAAATTAACCTTTTTGGGAATCCTGCATGAGCACTGCCAAGTCACTTTGCACCTCCAATTCCTGAATTGAGCATTCTGAATGTTGGCCTATCGAAGTTGCTCTATCTTTGAACAGGATCATGGCTGATCTGGTATAAACTTCCGCCCCATCCCCGCTCTATCCCGCAACAGAGCAAATGCTTTTCACTGTACCTCAGTGCACCATATAACCCATATAAACCATATAACAATTACAGCACGGAAACAGGCCATCTTGGCCCTACAAGTCTGTGCCGAACACTTATTTTCCCCTAGTCCCATCTACCTGCACTCAGACCATAACCCTCCATTCCTATTCCATCACGTGACAATACACGTGACAATAAACTAAACTAAACAGATTTAGGCATTCTAGTGAGGATTTAACCCTCTGCCAACAACCCAGCACAAAGGAGGCAAATAGTTGCAGCAGACAGCACCTCTGTGACACACAATTTCAACATTGAGCCGCAGACAGACCAGCAAGAGACGAGCTGCCCTTGGAAGATGGCCACAGGCTGACCACAAATGGGCATGCTAATAACAACAGCCAACTACAAACTCCCTGACTAAACAACCCATCATAGATACCCCACAGGTGACATCTGCCTTGGATATCCACACCGACTCTGTGACGTGGCCATGCTCCTTCAGACAGTCTGGTACAGACATCCCACGAAGCACACTCCAACAAGCGACTCCTGTCATAGATAGATAGCACAGATAACCAGACAATCACAATACTGGTCCCAGATTGTCAACAAATGGTTCCTTACTGCAGACTTCCCCATCTCAATCACTCCTGTAACAACTTCCTCACACTCCACCTTGTAAACTGTAGGTCATGTCTGACACATTTGCTTTAATGTCACTCTGTGGAACTGACTGTGTCAGTGACGGTAGTGCAGTTCATATCATCGACAAGGCCCTTGATAAGATCCCAACTGGGAGACTGGTCCAAAATATAAAAGCTCATGGAATCCGGGGTAATTTGGGAAATTGGATCATAAATTGGCTTGGCAGACTATGATTTTCAGTAATTTTGTTTGCCATTGTACCCCAGAGATGCACAGCTGGGATTGTGGCTGGAGCCCTTGAATTTGTTAAATATATATTAATCATCTGGATGTGGAAGCTGGGAGTATGATTAGCAAGTTTGGTGTTAATGTAAAAATTGTAGTGTTATTGTTAGTAAGGACCTTAGTGAACAAGACAGTATTGATGAATGGGTAAGATGGGTGTGGCAATGGCAGATGGAATTTAATTGTAAAACTATTAGACAATGCATATGTTGGATGACTAATAAGGCAATGACTAATAATACACAATGAATGAAAAAGGCCCTAGTAAGTACTGAGTACTGATGTACATTTTCAAGGATCAATGAAGGCAATAGCACAGTTAGATAATATGATTAAGAAGACATACAGGATACTTGCCTTTAATAGCTGGGGCATGAGAATATAAGAGTGGCAAGCTTTGACTAGACCATACTTGGGGAACTATGTGTCAAACCTAGATGTGATGCACAGTAAATTCACCACTTGCTTGGGATGGAGGTTTCCAGTTATGAAAAGAGACTGAATAGGCTGGGTTTGATTTTATTTTTCCTTTGTTTAAAAGATATTTGAAAGCTGCACATTTTGCCTGAGGGATTGGTGAAACCAGGTACTTTTGAAATATTTAAGAACGATCTGGGCGCATTCTTGAACCTGAAGGGCATGGAAGGCTCTGGGCCAAGTTGGAAAATAGGATTAATATATATATAGGTACTTGACAGCTGGCATAGAGCCTGTTCTGTGCTGTCACTTTTGTGCAATGGTATGAAATATCATGATAGTCCATGATAGTCTCCGCTCGATGTTCTTTCCAACTGACTTTGATGGAAAGGAAGACCAGTTACAATGCCAAAAGGAGCAACTAATTCAAAAGTGGATTGTTTACATTGCTGGCCTTACATTACAATGATTAAGGGAACAATTATCCCTCAGCAAATACCAACACAAGATGTTGCTTTCTCCATCACCCACTGATTTATGCACACACACAAAATCCTGACTGTTCTCATTTCCTGAATGTGTGGCACAATAAATTCCTCAACATTTTTGGAATAACAATTGAGCATGCATTGGATATAGATTGGTTTGCAGGATTATCAGAAAACTGCTGGAGCACAAGGGGCTGATCGGCTTCCTTCGATGTAACTTTGTGTGTGTAGTTGCTGCTGCACTTGTCTACCTAAGAGCAGTGACTCCATTACTGAAAAACACAATTGTTGACCACATTGCTATTTGTTGTGGTATTTTGGTGTACATCTGTAACCAGGAAGGAGGAAGTGCTAGGAGTATTGGAGCACTTTAGGATGGATAAACATCCATTGCTTCACAGTATCTGCAGAAAGATACTAATGGAAGCACGAGACAAGATTGCTGGGGTTCTGATGGAGATATTTTATAGCCGCGTTGGCCATACGTGAGATACCAGAAAACTGGAGGATATCTAACATTGACCCCTCTTCAAAAGGGCAGTAGAGATAAACCAAGTACTCGCGGACACTTGTGCAAATCAGATGGTACATAAACCGGAAACGGAAATGCTACTGCGCACCCACAAATTTTCTATTCAGCGTGGAATTCACCTGAATATTCACCTGAAGACCAGGTGGGAGCTCTGATGTGGGAGCTCCA
This sequence comes from Leucoraja erinaceus, assembly GCF_028641065.1. Classification (NCBI taxonomy): domain Eukaryota; kingdom Metazoa; phylum Chordata; class Chondrichthyes; order Rajiformes; family Rajidae; genus Leucoraja; species Leucoraja erinaceus. The sequence continues at coordinate 29,119,526 of NC_073377.1, read as the reverse complement.
ACGCGGAGCCCAGGTGGGAACTCCAACGTTGAGACTAGGTGGGAACTCCGACATGGAGAACATGTGGGCATCAGTGGGCTCAAGGAATTGCTTACGTAAGTGCGAGTTTACATAAGTTGCCTATTACTTATGCCTGTAACTTTAGGCTGGTTGAGCCTTGCATCGGTGATAGGGAGGTTGTTGGAGAAGATTCTGAGGGACAGGCATTTATGTTTATTTGGATGGGCAGGGACTGATGAGGTGGAATGAGTATGATTTTGTGCAGGATAGATCATGTTTCACAAATCTGAAGACTTTGTTTTCCCAGGACAGGGAAGTCTGGAATGAGAGTACACAGGTTTAAGAGGGGACATTTAAATACGTTCAGAGGGCTGTTTCACACAGATAATCTGGAGCAAGCTGCCAAAGGAGATGGTGCAGGCAGATACAATCACAATGTTTAAAAAGGGGTTTGGACAGGGACTTGGATAGGAAAAACATGAGGCATGTGGTCCATAGGCGTAGATAACATCACATGGTGGGCCTAATGAATGAATGAATGAATGATACTTCATTGTCACATGTGACAAGTTACAGTGACATTTCGTTGTTTTCCATACCCAAGGTATTCACTGAGTTGCCACGTAAAGGGTTTATGTAGCTGCAACATGACTTTACAGTCAATGCCCTAACCAATCATGGCTGTTTGCCTTCTTTACTACCTATCCATGTTGCCACTTTCAGGAAGAAATGGGCTTGAAACCTAAGATGTAACTGTACATAAATACTCCTTGGGGTCCTGCAGTTTACTATATACTTTCCTTGTGCATTTGATCTTCTAAATGTATCCCACCTCACACTTGTCCAGATTAAACTCCATCTGCAATTTCTCTGCATCAAATGATCTATATCCTGCTGAATACTGCTGCTTCTCCTCACAACTTCTTAAATGGATGCTGTACACCCACTAACAGGTTATGAGAGAGAGTTCATCAAGTAAATGAAACATGTGGTCTTGTCTTACGGCATGACAAATATTGTGGGTTAAATTGATACGTCCTATCGTACCAGATTTTTCACTGCATTGTCAAACACAAGCAACAGCAGCACCTTTACATCCAACTGCAAGTTATTCCTTCATCCTTCGGAGGACTTAATGATCATTATTCCTCTCAGATGATTCTAATCCTTGGGATCTCATGGGTCCACAATGAGTTCCTGATGTTGTATACTATTAATAATTTTAAAAGTTGCAATGGCAAAAACCTATGTAAAGGAGGATGTGAAGGAGGAGTGTAATCAAAACTTGTGGCACAAGGTCATGTTCTCTATAATCAAATGTTACAATGAACCAAGACAGGGCTTTTTTCTTTGCAAATGAAAGTGTGCACATTAATTTGAAAGGAGGTATTTACAACCTGATTTCAATCAGTTGGATTCATTTTGTTTCTTTCATTAAATGCGTAATAATCCACGAATATCCACACCGCTCCATGTAAATATGAGGTTGTGGGCAACTCACACAAAACATTGGCTTCTATTTGTTATATATGCACATGAGCGTTTGTGTATGTGTGTGGGCAACTTTCCGCATGGCACAAATTCATACTTGAACTAGGGATAGCTGCCCTTCAGCTCTGTCTGGTCCAGCAGTTCACTTTTCCTTCCTATCATATTGCTCAATGAGTAAACGTATTTAGTGTCATTTAGAGATACAGCGCGGAAACAGGTCCCTCGGCCCACTGAGCCCATGCGATCCCCATACAACATACACTAATGCTATCCTAAACATTAGAGACAATTTACTATCTTTACCAAAGCCAATTAACCTACAAACCCGTACATTTTGGAAGTGTGGGAGAAAACTGGAGCACCTGGAGAAAACCCACAGGGTCATGGGAGAGAACGTACAAACTCCGTACTCACAACACCCCCTAATCAGGTTTGAACTGAGTTCCTGCGCTGTAAGGAAGCAACTCTACTGCTGCGCCACCGTGCCACCTGTATTATTCCATTTTACTACATCTACACACTGTTTTTAATCTATTGATTTAAAATTTGATGATTGTATTCGAACTGTGCACAAAAAGCTGCATCAAAGGACGTTAAATTAGGAACCTGATGCCCAACTTGATGTAAGATTTCAACTGTATGAAAGTGTAAAATATGTGACTGTAAATCTGGGGCCCATTTATATCTCATCTAAAATTTATTTCCATTGTCGTCTGCAATGTGGCAATTTGAGTCAACATTCTCTTTTCCTTTGTAATGTATGGCTTTAAGTGAATGTTGTGGCTATGAATCACTCTGTTTTTTAGTCTCATCTGCAGCAGTTTCAACACTTTATAAAATATGTCATTAATTTATTTTATATTTTGAGCCTTCAGTTACTTACACATTACATATCGTTTATCATTCCTCCCCACATTTTTGTAGATCTCAGAATATTCTATCCAACCAACTCCCTGGTATCATCCATGAAAATCACTATTTTGCAGAGTTCAGTCAACTTTACAAAACAAAAATACTAAATATCCCAAATAATATCTGAATAACAGGCTACTGACATTGTTACTGCTTCCTCTTGTTCATTTCTAGGCTTTGCTTTGCATGTGGACTGTTTGTATCATTCTTGAGGAACAGTGCAGCGGTAGAGTTGCTGCCTCACAGCGTTTGCAGCACCGGAGACCCGGGTTCGATCCCGACTACGGGTGCTGTCTGTACGGAGTTTCTATGTTCTCCCCGTGACCGCATGGGTTTTGTCTGAGATCTTTGGTTTCCTCCCACCCTCCAAAGACGTACAGGTATGTAGGTAAATTGGCTTGATGAATGTAATAAATTGTCCTTAGTGTGTGTAGGATAGTGTTAATATGCAGGGATCGCTGGTCGGCACGGACTTGAGGGGCCGAAGGGCCTGTTTCCACATTGTATCTCTAAACTAAACTCTATCAAAGGCTTTTTCTGAGTGTCTAGATGTTCTGATTATTATTATCATTTATTATTACAACACCATTATCATAACAAATTTTATGATGATTTTAAATACCACTGGTCAGGAAACTAAGGTTACTATTTTGTATGTGGATCACAATCCATGTGATATGTTATCAGCTCAAAAAACACATTATTTATTGAAGTATTTCACCATTATTGTATGCTTCCATCACCACCCCTTGCAGTGCATTCCAGACACCCACCATTCTCCACAAAAAATAGTTGCCCCGCACATCACCTTTAAACTTTCCCCCTCGGACCTTAAAGCTATGCCTTCTAGTCTTTGATATTTCCATGAAGGGAAAAAGATTCTGATTACCTACCCTATCAATCTGTTTACCTATCTATTCTTCCTTGTGGTTATTATGCTGTCTGATACCCTTGATCTAAAACATGACATCAATAGTGCCAATAGCTAGGCAACAACAGTCTTCTGGACTTATAATGGTGATAACATGGGCAAAGAGATATCTCCTTATCCCACTCCAGTTGGGTAACATTTTGTTTCCTGAGATAATGTCTCCTAGCTCTAGATTCCACATCCAGAGGAAACAACTGACTAATATCTACCCTGTCGACTCCTCTCTAAACATATGTTTAGAAAATATCATCTTGCACTCTTCTAAAATTCAACGAGTGAATGGCAATATTACACAACTCATTCTGCTCTGCATGCCGTCTGCTCATTCTCCCAAACATGGAAGGGAAAGTGCCTGGGCACAGTAGGTTGTGCAGAAACTTTAAAGTCAGGACAAAGTCTTTCAGCATCTTCCCCTTGCAGCAAGAGCAAGAATAACATCGGCCAGCAAATAACTAAGAATTGATGATCCATTTAAAAAGCCCTATTGGGGAGTTGTTCAACTGGTGGACACATTTGGTGAGTGTGTGTGTAAATATGGGTGTTAATAGAAGAGTAAAATTACAAATAAAACACTAATGTCAAATCGCAGCCTCACCAACAGTGTGACAATGTTGACTCAATTTTAGGTCAACAAAGATCTCTTGGACCCAATTTCAGTTGAAAAAAATTGTTGAAGTCTCATTTTGGTCTTGTTCAAACATTTATTAACCAACAGTAAAACCATCAAGGAGTCACTTTACACAATTGTATAATCAAGCAGCAATTTATATGTCACAGTTTATTTTACTGCAAGCCTTAACCTATGACCCTCCCTCCTAACAACCCGGGCAACTTGCCAATTCCTCTCCGTTGACGTTTCCAGATAATGCACAGGGAAAAGCTGTGATAAAACTACCAAAGCTTAATTCCATCATATAATCTACAGTTTGCAACTGCCTAAATTGCATGAATTAGCTGAAAGAGCACACAGAATCTTTCCTGATGTCTCAGAGCATTTCACAGCTCATGAAATACTTTTCAAAGTGCGGTCGCTAATGAAATAAAGGAAATTTACATCCATTTTACACACAAATAAAGGGATAAACTGCAAATGATGTTGACAGTGTAATAGAAATTGGCCAGGTTAAAAGCAGAACTCACCTATTTTGCTGCAATGGCTGCTAAGAGATTTTAACTGGTCAATCTGTGTGAGCAACTCAATTTAACATATCATTCATGAAGAAAACGTCTGACAGTGCAGCTCTCTCTCACCATCATACTAAAATGTTGGCCTAGATTACACAGTGGCGTAGCAGTAGACTTGCTGCCTTCCAGCGTCAGAGATGCCGGTTCAATTCTAATGGGCCTGTCCCTCTCACGCGACTTTAACGTCGACTGTCGGCACCCGTCATAGATCATTGCGGGTCGCCGAAAATTTTCAACATGTTGAAAAACCAGCGGAGACCAGAAAGAAGCTACTGTGGTGCGTGGGTCTCAAAAGGAAGAGAGGAGTCGAGTGTTGTGAGAGGCACCTTTAATTATGTTCCTCCCGGTTGTAGGGAGGTCCAAACGAGAGAAAGATGGCACCCAAACTCCTGCCTTTAAACCCTCTGGTTAAGGACCGCCTCCGGACTGAACCACTCCCGGGCCGAAGGGTTCGACAATATGATGGTGCGACCCTTGGGAGCCGCCACAGACCCCCCCCCCCCCCCCCCCCAGAACCCGAGGCACGAAACGCACCGGCGGGCGTAGGACCCGGCCGGCCCGCGTGCGGAAGTCAGCAGATCCCGGGGCTTGCGGGGGCGTAGGTGGAGGGACAGGTCGAGGGACCGGCGGGAGGACAGGTGGAGTGACAGGTGGAGGGAGTCGTGAGGGGGGGCGCCCTCGGGGCTGAGGTTGAGCAACCAGCACCGGCTGGTCAATGTCCAGGTGTGCCGGCTTTAAACGGTCAATCGACATGGCCTCCAGCCGGCCCCCATGTCCAGCACAAAAGTCGACTGCCCGTGTTCCAGCACCCGGAACGGGCTCTCGTACGGCCTCTGGAGTGGCGTCCGGTGGGCATCACGGCGCAGGAAGACATATGGGCAGTCCGTGAGGGCCATTGGCACATGCGGGCGAAATGTCCCATGGCGGGATGTCGGGACGGGTGCGAGCCTGCCAACTCGCTCGCGAAGGCACTTTAGGGTGGATGAGGGCGTTCTCTGCTGCCCCAGCGCCAACGGCACAAACTCCCCGGGCACCGTGAGTGACGAGCCATGCACGAGCTCCGCCGATGATGAGGCCAAGTCCTCTTTAGGAGCAGTCCGGATGCCCAGCATGACCCACGGCAACTCGTCCATCCAGTCCGGGCCAGAGAGTCGTGCCTTCAATGCTGCCTTTAGCTGCCGGTGGAACCTCTCCACCAGACCGTTAGCCTGCGGGTGGTAAGCCTTGGTGTGGTGTAGCCGCACCCCCAGCAAGCGAGCCATGGCTGACCACAGCTCGGAGGTGAACTGTGGCCCCCGATCTGAGGCAGAGGCCGGAGATGGCAGTCCGGTAGGCGGGCATCTCATCGTCCGTGAGATGTGCCTATGCGAGAGCAGAATAGTCAATTTCGGGCGCCACCTCGAAAACGGCATTGATAGCGGGGCGGGACAATGCGTCGGCCACCCGGTTCTCCTTCCCCAGACGTAGCGGATTGAAGTGGTATACTCCGAAATGTAGGACAAATGCCGCTGCTGTCGTGTGGACCAGAGGTCGGAAACCTTTGCCAGGGCGAAAGTGAGCGGCTTGTGGTCCATGTAGGCGGTGAACTGGCGGCCCTCCAGGAAGTAGCAGAAGTGGCGCACTGCCAGGTACAGAGCCAGGAGCTCGCGATCAAACGCGCTGTATTTCGTCTGCGCGCGGTTGAGGTGCCGGCTGAAGAAGGCCAGAGGCCGCCAACCTCCGCCCGTCAGTTGCTCCAGCACAGCACCAACCGCCGACTCCGAGGCGTCCACCGTGAGAGCAGTCGGGGCATCTTCCCGCAGGTGCACCAGCAGTACGGCCCGAGCAAGGACCTCCTTCGCACCGTGAAATGAAGCCACCGCCTCGTGGGTCCACTCAACGCTCTTGTGCTGCCCACCCGCCAGGAGTTGATACAGCGGCCGCATGATGTGGGTCGCGGATGGCACGAAACGGTGGTAAAATGCCACCATGCCGACAAATTCCTGCAGGCCACGCACCGTGCGTGGGCGGGGAAACCGACGGATGGCATCAACCCTGTCAGGCAGGGGAACCGTGCCTTGCTCAGTCATGCGGTGGCCAAGGAAGACAATCTCGGCCACCCCAAAACGGCACTTTTCGAGGTTGATGGCCAAACCATGTTCGCTGAGCCACTGACAGAACTGCCAAAGGTGGGCGCAGTGCTCCTGCTGCGTGCGGCTGGCCACCAGGATGTCGTCCAGGTACACAAATACGAAATTGAGGTTACGACAAACCCCGTCCATCAGGCGTTGAAAAGCCTGTGCGGCGTTCTTGAGGCCGAACGGCATCCGCGTGAACTCATAAAGTCCAAATGGCGTGATGATCGCCGTCTTGGGTACGTCATCCGGGTGAACCGGGATCTGGTTATAACCCCGCACCAGATCCACTTTTGAAAATATTGTGGCCCCAGCCAAATGGGCGGTGAAGTCCTGGATGTGGGGTACGGGGTATCGATCCGCTGTTGTTGCAGCATTCAGCCATTGGTAATCCCTACAAGGTCGCCAGCCCCCGCTTGCCTTAGGGACCATGTGGAGTGGGGGATGCACATGGGCTGCTTGAAGGGCGGACGATCCCCAAGGTCTCCATCGTGCGGAATTCCTGCCGTGCCAGACGCAGTTTATCTGGCGGCAGTCGGCGCGCTCGTGTGTGGAGAGGTGGGCCGGAAGTCTGGATAAAATGTACCACTCCGTGACTGGGGGTCGATGACCGAAACTGTGGGGTCAGGGTGTCCGGGAATGCGACCAAGATCCGCGCGAAGTGGGAGTCCACGGACGACAGGGGCCGTCCCACCAGCTGGTCCAAATGCAGCATGATCGGCTCCATCGTAGCAGTGTTGACCACACATACATACACACACACTCAGAGTCTTATAGTTACAAGGATTTGGCTTCGTGTAAATGTAACATTGTCCCAAGTGTGTGTAAGGTAGTGTTAATGTGCAGGGATCACTAGTCGGTGCGGACTCGGTTGGCCAAAGGACCTGTTTCTGCGCTATATCTCTAAACTAAACTAAACATGGTCAAATCTCTAAAACAAGCTTTAAGTGCTTGTCCTTTGGATTCAATTGAGTATCAAGGCTCACTCTTATATAACTTTAATTAAATAATGATCCTAGTTCAACTATTATTTATAGCAGTGCCATTTAATATTAACTTCAGTAGGTAAAAGCAAATCAAATGTTTTGAAACCTATTTGTTTCTTTAGGAAACCTATAGAAATGCATGTATCACCGTTTGATAAATATTGAGAGAACAAATTACGACCGTTGCAACCTTTTGTCATCCTTTGGAACAGACTTTTCTTTTTTTAATCAAAATTTCTCTCTCTCGTTTTTTCCTATTAAGTCCTGGTTTTAAACTAACCAGGACAGCAATCCACCTTGGATCCAGATATCTAATTTTCAAAAGATGCCATCAACTATCAAGAGGGAATAATCATTCACATGAAATAATGGCTTAATCAGAAAAAGGATATTAAGTCATTAAACTTTCAACTTACACTCTGACATAGCTACTTACACTTCCAATAAACCTAATGATAATTAAAATAAGATGTTGCTGCATGGAACAAGTGAGAAATTTATCTCTGTATTTATTACTAATAGAGAAAAAAATTGCATCATAATACAACGTTACTCTCTGCTTGTATCTAGGTCCCATAATACAAATTAATTTGTTAGGCACCGTGGGATAATGTACAATATTAAGGCACAATAAGAGTATGTATATTGTTTAATTTAAAAATATATATACATACAGTGGCTTGCAAACGTTTTCAAACCCCTTGAACTTTTCCACATTTTGTCACGTTACAACCACAAACGTAAATGTATTTTATTGGGATTTTATGTGATAGACCAACACATAAATGGTAGGAAAATGGTACATGGTTTTCATATTTTTTTACAAATAAAAAACTGAAAAGTGTGGCGTGCAAAGGTATTCAGCCCCCCTGAGTCAATACTTTGTGGAACCACTGCAATTACAGCTGCAAGTCTTTTGGGGTATGTCTCTACCAGCTTTGAGACTGGAGACTGACATTTTTGCCCATTCTTCTTCGCAAAATAGCTCAAGCTCAGTAAGATTGGATGGAGAGCGTCTGTGAACAGCAATTTTCAAGTCTTGCCAGAGATTCTCAATTGGATTTAGGCCTGGACTTTGACTGGGCCATTCTAACACATGAATATGCTTTGATCTAAACCATTCCATTGTAGCTCTGGCTGTATGTTTAGGGTCGGTGTCCTGCTGGAAGGTGAACCTCCGCCCCAGTCTCAAGTCTTTTGCAGACTAACAGTTTTTCTTCCAAGATTACCCTGTATTTGGCTCCATCCATCTTCCCATGAACTCTGACCAGCTTCCCTGTCCCTGCTGAAGAAAATCATCCCCACAGCATGATGCTGCCACCACCATGTTTCATAGTGGGGATGGTGTGTTCAGGGTGATGTGCAGTGTTAGTTTTCCGCCACACATAGCGTTTTGCATTTAGGCCAAACACTTCAGGTTTGGTCTCATCTGACCAGAGCACCTTCCTCCACATGTTTGCTGTGTCCCCCACATGGCTTGTGGCAAACTGCAAACGGGACTTCTTATGGCTTTTTTTCAACAATGGCTTTCTTCTTGCAACTCTTCCATAAAGGCCCGATTTGTGGAGTGCACGACTAATAGTTGTCCTGTGGACAGATTCTCCCACCTGAGCTGTGGATCTCTGCAGCTCCTCCAGAGTTACCATGGGCCTCTTGGCTGCTTCTCTGACCAATGCTCTCCTTGCCCGGCCTGTCAGTTTAGGTGGATGGCCATGTCTTGGTAGCTTTGCAGTTGTGCCATACTCTTTCCATTTTCGGATGATGGATTGAACAGTGCTCCGTGAGATGTTCAAAGCTTGGGATATTTTTAATAACCTAAACCCTGCTTTAAACCTCTCCACAACTTTATCCCTGACCTGTCTGGTGTGTTCCTTGGGTTTCATGATGCTGTTTGTTCACTAATATTCTCTAACAAACCTCTGAGGCCTTCACAGAACAGCTGTATTTATACTGAGATTAGATTACACACAAGTGGACTCTATTTACTAATTAGATGACTTCTGAAGGCAATTGGTTGCACTGGATTTTATTTAGGGGTATCAGAGTAAAGGGGGCTGAATATTTTTGCACGCCACACTTTTCAGTTTTTTATTTGTAAAAAAATTTGAAAACCATGTATCATTTTCCTTCCACTTCACAATTATGCGCCACTTTGTGTTGGTCTATCACATAAAATCCCAATAAAATACATTTACGTTTGTGGTAACATGACAAAATGTGGTAAAGTTCAAGGGGTATGAATACTTTTGCAAGCCACTGTATACACACACACACACACACACACACACACACACACACACACACACACACACACACACACACACACACACACACACACACACACACACACACACACACACACACACACACACATAAAAACAAACAATAGTAGTGCTATAATAATAATAATAATAGTCTGCAGGTCAAGCAGCATCGACCTGAAATGTCACCTATTCCTTTTCTCCAGAGATGCTGCCTGACTAGCTGAGTTACTCAGGTATTTTGTGTCTATAAGACATAAAAGTTATTGCTTTAGTTCTTGTCTCACAATTAGTAAAAATTAAAATCTGTTCTTTAAAATTAATTTTATGAATTTATCAGGTGTACCTGCATTTTTCCATTAAAATTTCCATTACAAAAAAAACACTTTGTATCAGTTTCTATCAAATATTGGTAAACTATCTGCAAGGAAATTAATTGGAGTCCGACCTCTTCAGGACCTATGTCCAGTGCATTTGACCTTGTCGAACCAGATTGGTCTTTGGAGCTTTCAAAGTCTGCGAATGAAGTTAACAAAAACTACATATAAATTCTGACATTTCTGACTATCATTTATAATTTCTTCATGACTGTTTCTTTATCCTCGATATTCAAAGCAACACTTGAAAACAAAAGAAAGGGAATTGCCTCTCTATTGATCAGGATGAAATTACTCTTGTCCAACTTGAAATTCCCTGGTTTATCTAGTGGAGTTACTGTGTTGCTCCACATGTTGACACAAGAACTGCATATGCTGGTTTGCCAAAAGAGACACAAAGTGCTGGAGTAACTCAGCGGGTCAGGTAGCATCACTAGAGAGCATGGATAGGGACGGTTCAGGTTGAGACTGTATATGTTATTCAACTATGCAGTCGAGTAAAGTTGCAAAGTACATCTTCAGTGGTGCTGACTAAAAGGCAGTGGTATGAATGCTGCAAAAAAAGAAGGGAAATTGTCCTTTCTGAGGCAATCAAATTGAAAAGCAAAATCTGCTATCCATGAAAAATGGCCATGGAACAGTGCACCATAATGTTGATGGAAGGTGTGCCTTTAGAAGATGAATGGGGAAAAAAATCAGAAATGAAAACTATGACATAAATAGATACTAAACAGTCTTCACCTCCATAATGTACCCTATGATCTTAGTTTCTCAATGAGAATGGGGTGCTAGCAAGAGGAGAATATAAAATGTATCCTTACTCATTTGTTAAACAAAGCTTATCTAGTTTGAATTTCAAGAAGGCCTTCTTTTGGGAAAGCAACATTCCTACCACAACCTTTTGAGGTCCTTGCTATTATTTTTAATTAAGACCTTAATACGTGGAATCAAATGTGAAATAGAAATAATTTTAAAGGAGACAAAACGGACTTCTCCAAAACACTGTCAAAAATCATCTAAAAGTGAGAAGGAACTTGAATGCTCATCTTGGGCTCATGAGAATACTTTCTCCATGGTAAACCATCCATGGCCCATTTCACAAATGCATGCCTTATACTTTAACAAACCATACTAAAGGTGGCATCGAACTCTGAGTTGCAGAGAAGGCATATGTTATGATTGCTTTCAAAGGTTGGGGTATTGAGTATAAGAGTAAAGGGCCTGTCCCACGAGCATGAGACTCCATGCGGCAAGCGCGACCTAACATGGTCGCTTGAGCCGTACGGCCTCACGGGGCCGGTCTCACTTCGATCGCCGGAGCCGTATGGAGTTGTGCGGAGCTGGTCCCGACATCGCGCGGGGCTCCGAAAAACTGACCGTGTTCAAAAATTCCGCGCGGCAATGGCCTGCCGGCCCGCAGCCGCCTCGATGCCGCACGTCACGAGCGAAATTCCCGCGGAATTCGCTCGAACTTCATGTCGCTCACTCGACCTCCGCGCGGTCCCCGCTTCTGGTTTGGTCGCGCTTGCCGCATGCAGGCGCATGCTGGTGGGACAGGCCCTTAAGGAAGTCATGCTGCTGCTTTATAGGACTTTTCTAAAATAATTCTAGGGGTGTGAAAGCAGTGGGTGTTTGCTTGGAATAGGGGAAGTTGTGGAGAGATCTGATTGAGGTGGCTAAAGTTATGAAGGATGTGGAGAGAGTTGATAGCGGGGTTTATTTATTTAGTTTTAGAAATGCAGCATGGAAACCGGCTCCTCCCCCACAACATTCACGCTGACCATCGATCATCCGCACACCACTATATATTCTCACTTTCCTACACAATAGGGGGAATTTAAAGAAGCCAATTAATCTATAAACCTGCATGTCTTTGAAATGTGGGAGGAAACCGGGACACCTGGAGAAAACCCACACACTCACAGGGAGAAGAACATGCACAGACAACACCCCTGGTCAGAATCGAACCCAGGTCTCTGGTGCTATGAGGCAGCAATTCCACTGCGGTTCCACTGTGTTGCCCTTATTCCTGTTTGCTTAGGAACTAAGAATCCAGAGGACATGGATAAAAGGTGACCGTCAAATTAAAGATTATCCCAAAGAAAATAATTATCCGGGCCACGGGGAGAGGGCAGGGGAGTGAAACTGGTTAGATTGCTCTACCATTGAGCCAAGCAAGGAGAAATAGGCTAAATGGTTCTTCGTATGCCTTAACTACTATCTGACGTCCACAATATTTTTATTTGGAGGTTGCACTAAGGAAATCACAGTAACAAGCAAAGAAGAATCCATAAAAAATAAAATGGAGGCAGAGAGGTTAGGAGAATTCAGGTGATGTAAAATCACATTGGAATGCTCAGTGCTTAGCTGTGTAGTTGCAGCTATTTGTTTTCTTTGGTTTATTAATATTTATAGCTGTTTTATTACATTTTATAGCTGTTCTAGCAAAGTGGTTACGTTCCTGGAATAGCAGTCGCAGTTCAGGATCATTGATCCGGACACAATACGGCAGCTGAGGAATTTAAATGGAAATAATTAAATAACCCTGATTTTTTTTAAGAATGTAGTCTCAGTAGCGGTAAACATGAAATTACCTGGTTGTCAGAAAAGCACATCTGGGTCATTAAGGGAATGACATCTGCTTTCTCCACCTGGTCTGACCTACATGTGACTCTACACCCACTAATCTGATTGACTCAACCAACCTCTTATATCAGGGGCAATTAGAGATTGCCGATGATGTCCACATCCTGGGAACACATAAATAAAAATAACTTCTGCTATATGGGACACGAGGAATAAGTGGGTTAACCTATGATGAGCGTTTGTCTGGACCTGTACTTGTTGGAGTTTAGAAGAATGAGGGGGGACTTCATTGAAACATATAGATTACTGAAAGGCTTGGATAGAGTGGATGCAGCATGGATGGTTCCACTAGTGGGAGAGTCTAGGACTAGAGGTCAAAGCGCAGAATTAAAGGATGTTCTTATAGGAAGGAGATGAGGAGAAATATATTTAGTCAGAGGGTGATGAATCTGTGGTATTCTTTGTCACGGAAGGCTGTGGAGGCCAAATCAGTGGATATCTTTTAGACATATATCTATATTACTAAATCTCTGATCTTGACCGCTTTTGGCCGACTGTGCTGCGATTTCCGAGAGAACACCACCACCTACGGCCGTCATTTTTGGCCACCTCGTTCAGAGCCTCCCTCCGCCATATGAGTGCGGAGGAATTTTTCTGTTGATGAAAAATGAGAGATATTAATGTTTTTACAAAATTCCCCATTCTCTCTGCTGCTCCCGCTGGCGGCAGGGTGAGGGACTATAAAACCAGGAAGTGTCGTGCCTCACTCAGTCTCTGCCAGACCAGGAGGTGAGAGGGTCACGGTTCTCTGAGCTGCGAATTACACTGAACGCATGTCTACTCCACGGTGAGTCCCCTCGATGCGGCTGTAAAGTGGCTGCAGCCCTTTTTTAAAAGTTTGAGTTCACAAAATGAATTTTGGTTGTCGGGTGTCTGCAGCCCAATTGTTTGACTTGCCTTTTTTTAACAAGTCTGTGTTCACAAAATTATTTATTGGTGTTGGGTGGCTGCAGCCCAATTGTTTGCCTGGCCTTTTTAACAAGTTTGTGTTCTCAAAATGCATTTTGGTTGTCGGGTGGCTGCAGCCCAATTGTTTGCCTTGGCTTGGCTTTTAAAATCGTTGCAAAAGTTGGATGCCTGCCCAAGCATCCATACGGCCCACAATGTCTATACTAGCCCTCTGGAAACCAGTACCTTCAGCCCGCAACACCTATACTAGCGCAACAGACAGTCCCCCCACTGGCGAGCAGTATTGGAATTGGTGGAGAGGTGGAATATTGCGTTGGTGACCAGCCCTCCCGTGTGATGCTCGGACCCAACGGATCACACTTAGTCTAGTATATGTATATATATATATATATATATATATATATATATATATATGTGTGTGTGTGTGTGTGTGTGTATATATATGTGTGTGTATATGTGTGTATATGTGTATATATATGTGTATATATGTGTGTGTGTGTGTGTATATATATGTGTGTGTGTGTATACATATATATATATATATATATATGTGTGTGTATTTATTTATTTATTTTGATTAGTACAGCTGTCAAAGGTTATGGGGAGAAGACAAGAGAAAGGGGTTAGGAGGGAGAGATAGATCAGCCATGATTGAATGGTGGAGTAGACTTGATGGGCCGAGCGGCCTAATCCTACTACTATCACTTATGACCTTATGAACAGTGATGCAGTTGTGGATACACTGCCCGGGTCTAGCTCCAGCTCTTGTAACATCCAAAGGATATGTGGGATGCTAGGTTAATTGCCCACTGTATAATGTAAATTTAATATGTAGATAAGTAGTAGAACTTGAAGTGAACATGGGCAGAATTAAGTAGGATTAATGAAGAACTCCATCTACATTTCCTGCTGCCTCAGCAAAGCCATCAGCATAATCAAGGTCGAAACAAAATGCTGGAATAACTTGGCGGAACAGGCAGCATCTCTGGATAGAAGGAATGGGTGACGTTTCCGGTCAAGACCCTTCTAAAGACATAATCAAGGACCAGGCTCACCCTGGTCACTCCCTCTTCTCCCCTCTGCCAACAGACAAGAAGTACAAACGTTTGAAAACATGTTCTGGGACAATTACTTCCCAGCTGATGTCAGCCAACTAAATGGCCCTCTCAGCTTGAGTGGGCTCCTGACCTCCCATCTCCCTCATTGGAGACCTTTGAATATTAACAGATTTTATGTTGCACTCAATGATGTGCCCATTATCCTTATCTGTGCACTGTGGATGGCTTGATTGTAATCATGTATAGTCTCTCTTTGACTGGGAAGCACTCAACAAAATATTTTCACTGTAACCAGGTACATGTGCCAGTAAAAAACAAAACTAAACTAAACAGTTTAAATAAATGCTTGACAGTCAAAATACCTATTTTCTCAAAATAATGTGTTCCAATGTTCCCAATGACGGGGAGTCCAGAACCAGGGGCCACGGTCAAAGAATATAGGGGAAGCCATTTAAAACTGAGATGAGATAAAAGAAATTCACCCAGAGTTGTGAATTTGTGGAATTCTCTGCCACAGAAGGCAGTAGAGGCCAATTCATTGGAAGAATTTAAAATAGTTAGATAGAGCTCTGGGGACTAGCGGAATCAAGGGAATATGGGGAGAAGGCAGGCTCGGTTTACTAATTATGGATGATCAGCCATGATCACAATGAATTGCGGTGCAGGCTCGAAGAGCCAAATGACCTCCTCCTGCACTTATTTTCTATATTTTAAGTTAACTTAGACCAAAACCCAATGGCAAAAGGTTATGATGTGAATATTTATTTTATTTGAAATCAGAGGAGCAGGTCTTTCATACACAGTGTAGTAGGTATATGGAATGAGCCACCAGACAAGGTCGAAGAGGCAAATACAATGATAACGTATCAAAGGTATTCAATGACTTTATTAAATGATACATTTGATACTGCGATCAATCACTCATTTCAATGAATCATAGATATACAGCAATGTCAATCTCAATGCCAGTAGGACAAAGGAGATAGTGATTGACTTCAGGAAGTGAAGTGGTACACATACCCCGGTATGCATTGACGGCATTGAAGTAGAGATGGTTGAAAATTTCAAGTTTTATTTAAGTAAATATCACCAGCAACTTCTCCTGGACTATCCATATCGAAGCAACAGCCAAGAAAGCACACCAACGCCTCTACTTCCTTAGGAAGGCTTAGGAAGTTTGGAATGTTCCCTACAACTCTCATCAACTTCTACAGATGCACTGTAGAATGCATTTGATCAGGATGCATCACAACATCATTTGGGAACATCCAAGATCACACGAAATTGCAGAGAATTGTGGATGCAGCCCACACCATCACACAGACCAACCTCTCTTCCATTGACTCATGGAGTCATAGAGTAATACTGTGTGAAAACTGGCCCTTCGGCCCAACTTGCCCACACAGGCCAACACGTCCCAGCTACACTAGTCCCATTGTCAGCAATTGGTCCATATCCCTCCAAAACTGTCCTATCCATGTACTTGTCTAACTGTTTCTTAAATGTTGGGATAGTACCTGCCTCAACTACCTCTTCTGGCAGCTTTTCCCCTTCACTTTAAACCTGTGTCCTCTGGTCCTCGATTTACCTACTCTCATGCAAGAGACTCTATTCTTCACATAATCTTACACACCTCGATAAAATCACCCCTCATCCTGCGCTGCAAGGAATAGAGTCCCAGCCTACTCAACCTCTGCATATAGCTCAGACCCTCTAGTCCTGGCAACATCCTCCAACATCTGTACCCTTTCCGACAGCACGGTGCCCAGAACTGAACACAATACTCTAAATGTGACCTCACCAATGTCTTATATAACTGCAACATGACCTTCCAATTTCTATACTCAATACTTCCACCTGATCACCCAACCTACCTGCCACTTCATCTTCAAGGAACCATGCACCTGCACTCCTAGATACCTCTGCTCTACAATACTACCCAGATCTCTATCATTCACCGCGTAGGTGATAGACTTCCCAAAATGCAATACCTCACATTTTTCTGTATTAAATTCCATCCACACTTAACGAGTCTTGGCAAGGCCACCACCATAATCAAGGATAAGCCTCACCCCAGTCACTCCCTCTTCTCTCCTCTCCCATCAGGCAAGATTTGTGAAGACACACACATCCAAATTCAGGGACAATTTCTTCCCAGCTTTGTTTAGGCAACTGAACCAACCCAACAACATCCCTGAGCCTCTATCTACCTCATTGGAGACCCTCAGATTATCTTTAATTAAACTTTACTGAATTTTATATTGCACTAAACATTATTCCCTTCATCGTGTAGCTGTACACTGTGGATGGCTCGATTGTCATCATGTATAGCCTTTCACAGACTTAGTACACAACAAAAGTACACACAACACTGTACCTCAGTACATGAGACAGTAAACTGAAGTAATCTAAACAAAACACAGAAACAAGCCAGTTCTGCCTTCTGCTGCCTATCTATTCTAATCCCATTTGCCCATATAAGGCCCAAATCCTACATGCCTTTCCCATCCAGTATATAGCCGAACACCTTATGTCATTGTATCTGTATCCACAACCTCACACTGGCTCATTCCATACATCTACCACTTTCTGTATGAAAAGCCTTCTTCTCAAGAGGGAGTTAGATGTGGCCCTTGTGGCTAAGGGGATGAGAGGGTATGGAGAGAAGGCAGGTACGGGATACTGAGTTGGATGATCAGCCATGATCATATTGAATTGCGGTGCAGGCTCGAAGGGCCGAATGGCCTACTCCTGCGCTATTTTCTATGTTTCTATGTTTCTCAGATTTCAAATGAAAAAATATTCACACAAGAACGTTTGACCATTGGGGTTGGCCTGTGTTATTGTAAGAATTCCACCCCAGTTCAGAATTTTTTTTTTAAATGGATCATGTGTTCTAAAGTTTAAATAACAAAAGCAAAATCACCATTGTTGATGCATGCTAATCTGCCTTTGTAAGGGACATACTGTGACAAATAAACCTGTGAACTACAGCAAGTAGGTTTAATACGTTCACGAGATTAGTGATACCATAAACAGGTTTTGCAATCGCTAGTGCGCCATCTGTAGTAGTTGCCCAAAGTACAATCAATTATTTACAAGCATGATCTTTCTTTACTGTGGTTTTTGCTCTGCACTTGCATTGAACAATGATGTTTATTAATAAAAACATGCAGAAGCAGACTTGATATATGCGTTCGTGAACCTCAAGATGATGAGGGCCAAAGTGGTTGCAAAACGTTCACTGCAAGATTAATTACAACTGAAGGGGGGGGCACAGTGGTAGATCCTGTGTTCAAAACTGACTACAGGTGCTGTCTGCTCGCAGTTTATGTGTTCTCCCTGTGACCACATGGGTTTTCATCGGGTGTTTTGGTTTTGCCCCACACGCCATAGACATACAGGTTTTCTAGGTTAATTGGCTTTAGTAAACTTGTAAACTATCTCAGTGTGTAGGATAGAGCTAGTGTACAAGGCAATAACTGGTCTGCGCAGAATCGACGGGACAAAGGCTCTCTTTCCGCGCTGTATCTCTAAAGTCTAAAGTAAAGTGTAGAATACCTACAGTAGACAATTCACTTTGCAGCAATTCAGAGAGCATTCACTTCAATGTTTGGCAGGTTGTGTGTCAGTTGTGGTAATTTCTTCCATAGAACTAACGATATACCCATAATCAAACAGGAAAAAGTTAAAACTTTCCATGTAAACGCCTGATGTTATCTATCTAAAGTGTTACACACTGGTGAAAGGACATCACTAAATATGCCACAGAATCAATGCCAGTGAAAAAAATATACGGGAATGACCTTCTGAAAAACAGGGCACCAGAAATCAGGCCCCAGAGATAATAAGTGAACAGTTAGTGGTGTATTAGACCTCATCAATCTTGGAACTCAAACAGTTCAATACTGGGCATCACTCTGGGGCTTGGCATATGAACTGTGCAACATAATTTCTCAGTGAATTAATCCACACGTACATCAGGTCACATCAGACACCAGGCAGCTGATATGTGTATTGTTACCTCAGTTTAAAAAAAAAATATTTTGTACATATTGCTTAAAGTCACTGGGATAAGCTGAATGGAAGTACGAGAAGCTTTATTTATGGTGAATAATTTAGTTTATAAGGTTCTGAAAATCATCCCCATTAAAAATATTTTTTGTGTTTACCTTATTTTATTCACATCGCATCTTGGATTCTCAATGCTTGTAATGCTCGGAGAGCAGGGGAATTGTCCCACTCTGTGGTCTCTCTCTTTCTAACCACATAAATACCGGCCGTCCCTTCAGACAATTTCATCGTCCATATGGGGAAAGTGACAGCTTTGACAACTCACAGCAATATCAGGGGAACATCGTTGAAGCTTGCCGAATAGTGAAAGGCCTGTATATAGTGGTTGTGGAGAAGATGTTTCCACCAGTGGAAGAGTCTAGGAATATAGAGCACAGCCACAGAATAAAAGGATGTACCTTTACAAAGGAGGTGAGAAGGAATTTCTTCAGTCAGAGGATGTTGAATCTGTGGAATCCATTGCCACTGATGGCTGTAGAAGCCAAGTCAATGGGTATTTTTAAAGCAGAGACTGACAGATTCTTGATTACTAAGGGTGTCAAAGGTTATGGGGAGAAGGCAGGATAATGGGGTTGAGAGGGAAAGATAGATCTACCAAGATAGAATGCTGGAGTAGACGCGATGGGCTAAATGGCCTAGCTCTGCTCCTATGACTTACGAAACACTGCTGATCTCTGACCAGTCATGTCTTCCATAATTGGGTACCAAACCTATTTCGTACCCAATGGCACAGTATGTTAATGTCCTACTCAGCACAATGTCACCATATCATTCCATCTTCGATTCAAAGAAATCACACCTTCAGTGCTGGTGAAACGATATATGATTATACAGATGAGGGATATTCTCAGTATATAGACTCAAAGAGCCATAGAGTGATACAGTGTGGAAACAGGCCCTTTGGCCCAACTTGCCACACTGGCCAACATGTCCCAGCTACACTAGTCCCACCTCCCTGCGCTTGCTCGATATCCCTCCAAACCTGTCCTATCCGTGTACCTTTCGAACTGTTCCTTAAACAATGGGATAGTCCAAGTCTCAACTACCCCCTCTGGCAGCTTGTTCCATACACCCTCCACCCTTTGTGTGAAAAAGTTACCCCTCAGATTCCTATTAAATCTCTTCCCCTTCACCTTGAACCCATGCCTTCATGTCCTCAATTCCTCTACTCTGGCCAAGAGACTCTGTGCATCTATCCAACCACCCCTGTTTCTACCCAGTGCTTGGTACTTACTTCCAGCAGCCACTGGTTGTCCTCCGGGATGCACTCTCTCCTCTCAATCCCCCTCTCACTCTCCCCCTCCATCTCTCTTTCCCCTCTCTCTCTCTCCTCTCTCCCTCTCTGTTTATCCTCTCACCCCTCTCTCTCCCTTGTCTCCCCCTCTCACTCTCTCCCCTTCCCTCTCTCTTCTCTCTCTCTCCCCCTCTCTCTCTCTCCCCCTCTCTCTCTCTCTCTCTCCCTCCCCCTCTCTCTCCCATCTCTCTCTCTCTTCACCCTCTCTCTGTCCCACCTCTACCCCCGTCTCACCTCACCTCACTCTCCCCCCCTCTCTCTCGTCCCCCCTCTCACTCTCCCTCTCCCCCCTTCCCTCCTCCCACCACCTCCCCACTCTTTTCCCTCCCCCCCCCTCCTACCCTCTCGCCCTCCTCCCCTCCCTCTCCCTCTCTCTCTCTCTCTCTCTCTCCCTCTCTCTCTCTCTCTCTCTCTCTCTCCTCTCTCTCTCCCTCTCTCTCTCTCTCTCTCTCTCTCTCTCTCTCTCTCTCTCTCTCTCTCTCTCTCTCTCTCTCTCCCCCCTCTCTCTCTCTCTCTCTCTCTCTCTCTCTCTCCTCCTCTCTCTCTCTCTCCCTCTCTCCCCCTCCCCCCCTCTCTCTTCTCTCTCGCCCCCTCTCTCTCCCTCTCTTCCCCTCTCTCTCTCCGTCTCTCTCCCTCTCTCTCTCCCCCCATCTCTCTCTCTTTCCCCCATTTCTCTCCTTCCCCCTCTCTCTTCCCCCTCTCTCTCCCATTCTCCTACCCTCGCCACCCCCTCTCTCTTCTCCCTCTCTTTCATCGCTCTCACCCCCTCTCTCTCCCCCCCCCCCACCTCACTCTCCCCTCCCCTTTTTCTCTCCTACCTCTTTCCCCCTCTCCCTCTGTCTCTCCCCTCTCTCTCCTCTCACCCCCCCTCTCTCTCTCTCCCCAATGTCTCCCTGTCTCCTTCCCCCCTCTCTCTCTCCACCTCCCTTTGAGAGTCTGTCCCTTCGGCACAGAGACTCTCGCGGCAGCGGCGCTTCCGACGCCTCCGACGGCCCGGGACACTCGCACTGTCCGGAGCGCTCCATGGCCGAAGCTGCAGCGAGCGACTAGCTAGTCGCGCAAATACAAGATTCAAAATGTGGAAAGTGGGAGCAATTTGACTTAAATGGTCATTTTAAGCCCATTCAGATTTGGATAGAGTCAGTTAGGCAACATGTACATGGCTGGCACAATTTGTCCGTGATGATTATGTTGGCATTCTGCGTGCCCAGGGACTGGCTGCCGTTCCCAGATCAGCTCGCGTCCCAGGGACTATCCGCAGTTCTCAGGTCGGCTCGCCTGCCCCAACCCCACATAAACAAATGGAAAAAAAAAACGCGGTTTTTCGGGTTACGGGCCGAAAACCCGTATATTGCATATTGGGAACAGTTTGCAAAAGATCTAAACACACTACTGAGGACTCCTCGTATTTATACTTAATTAATAATCCATGGCCATTCCTAAACACCCCCCCCATGTTTTACAACTGATTCACCTGGTTAGTTCCATCTCCGGCTGCTTCATGTTGTCGGTGGCTACACATCCAACCAAGAAAGAGAAGAGGCGCGACGTCACTCACAGCCGCCAACCGCCAGCTTCCCCGGACCACACAGATCCCTGGCACGCGGCGCTAAGGGACAAATTGCGCAGGGACTGAACTCGGTCGTGAGCATGAGGGCGTGAGAAATTGCTCCAGGGCGTGAGTTTCACGCCGAAAGCGTGAGAGTTGGCAGCCCTGTCTATAAGATCACCCCTCATCCTCCTGTGCTTCAGGGAATAGAGACCCAGCCTACTCAACCTCTCCCTTAGCTCACACCCTCTAGTCCTGGCAACATCCTCATAAATCTTTTCTGAATCCTATCAAGCTTGACAATATCTTTCCTTAAACGGTGCCCAGAACTGCCTCCCACATAGAGACATATTCTGGAACTTCCCACAATAAACATTATTGCAACATCACAGAAAACATTTAGTCACGCAAGAAAATTTAAAATATGTTTTTCAGGTGGCATAGTGGCAGAGCTGGTAGAGCTGCTGCCTCACAGCACCAGAGACGCGGGCAAGATCTTGACGGGTGCTATCTGTATGGAGTTTGCATGCTCTCCATGTGACTGCATGGGTTTCCTCTGTGTGCCCCGGTTTCCTCCCACATCGTAAAGGCCTGCAGGTTTGTAGGTTAATTAGCCTCAGTAAATTGCCCTTTGGTGTGTGAGGAGTGGACAAGAAAGTGGGATAACATTGATCAAGTGTTATTGGGTAATCAATGGTCGGTGTGGACTCGATGGGCTGAAGGGCCCGTTTCCATGCTGTATCTCTAAACTAAAACTATGCATTTTTGATGCCCTTTATTGCAATATTTTGGGATTATGGTTACCATATCATGAGACCTTTGAGTATTTTGGACAAAATCAACTTCAGGACATGTGCAATAACAGAACCCCCTCTTTGCTCAGTGGCAGCCTGAAGTCTTCAAATAGCAATGATAGTTTCCAATCAATATTAAATATGTTGTGTGGTAGGGATCAAAACTGAGGTTTTACTAATCTTGTTGGAATCATTTACCATTTTGCAATCTCAAAATGCATCCTGTGATCTGCTTGTTTAGATAAGGCAGTGCATGACCAAGTAATGGCACAGCGGTAGAATTGCTGCCTTACAGCATCAGAGACCAGGGTTCGATCCTGACTATGGGTGCTGTATGTATGGAGTTGATACATTTTCCCCGTGACATGTATGGGTATTCCCTGGGAACTCAGGTTTCCTTCCACATTCCAAAGATGACCAGGTTTGTAGGCCATGACCCCACTGACAAGCACCAGGCCACCATATCTAGCACCATCACAGACTTCATCAATTCCCACGCCCTGCCCGACCAAGCTTCCAACCTCATCGTTCCCCAGCCCCGCACGGCCCGTTTTTACCTTCTCCCCCAAAATCCACAAACCCGGCTCTCCCGGCAGACCCATTGTCTCTGCTTGTTCGTGCCCCACCGAACTCATCTCCACATACCTTGACTCCATACTATCCCCCTTGGTCAAATCCCTTCCCACCTATGTTCTAGACACCTCAGACACTCTCCGCCGCCTCCATGCATTCCACTCTCTAGGCCCTCACCCCCTCATCTTCACCATGGACGTCCAGTCACTCTACACCTCCATTCCCCACCAGGATTGCCTCAATGCTATCCGGTACTTCCTCGACCAGAGGAGCAACCTATACCCAGCCACTGACACTCTCCTCCGTATAGCGGAGTTGGTCCTCACCCTCAACAACTTTACGTTTGACTCCTCCCATTTCCTCCAAACACAAGGCGTAGCTATGGGCACACACATGGGCCCCAGCTACGCCTGCCTCTTTGTCGGGTACGTTGAACAATCCTTGTTCAATACATATCAGGGCCCCATCCCCGACCTCTACCTCCGTTACATTGATGACTGCTTTGGGGCCACCTCCTGCACCCACATACAACTGACTGACGTCATCCACTTCACCACGAACTTCCATCCGGCACTCCAATACACCTGGACCATTTCCGACACTTCCCTACCATTCCTTGACCTCACCATCTCCATCGCAGGGGACAGACTTCTGACCGACATACACTACAAACCAACTGACTCACATGGCTATCTGGACTACACGTCTTCCCACCCTGCCCCCTGTAAAGACTCCATCCCCTACCCCCAATTCCTCTGCCTACGCCGCATCTGTTCCCAGGATGAGACATTCCATACCAGGGCATCGGAAATGTCCTTGTTCTTCAGGAAACGGGGATTCCCCTCCGCCACCATATATGAGGCTCGCACCAGGGTCTCATCCATACCCCGCAACACTGCTCTCTCTCCCCATCCCCGCACTCACAACAAGGGCAGAGTCCCCCTGGTCCTCACCTTTCACCCCACCAGCCGGCAAATACAACACATAATCCTCCGCCATTTCCGCCACCTCCAATGTGACCACACCACTCACAACATCTTCCCATCTCCCCCTATGTCTGCCTTCTGCAAAGACCGCTCCCTCCGCAACTCCCTTCTCAATTCTTCCCTTCCCTCCCCTCCCCAGGCACTTTTCGTTGCAACCGCAAGAAATGCAACACCTGTCCCTTCCCTCCCCCCTCGACTCCATTCAAGGACCCAAGCAGTCGTTCCAGGTGCGACAAAGGTTCACCTGCATCTCCTCCAACCTCATCTACTGCATCCGTTGCTCTAGATGTCAGCTGATTTACATCGGGCGACTAAGCGGAGGTTGGGCGATCGTTTCGCCGAACACCTCCGCTCAGTCCGCAATAACCTACCTGAACTCCCGGTGGCTCAGCACTTCAACTATCCCTCCCATTCCCAATCCGACCTCTCTGTCCTGGGTCTCCTCCATTGCCAGAGTGAGCAACACTAGAAATTGGAGGAACAGCACCTCATATTCCGCCTGGGCAGCTTGCGACCTGATGGCATGAACGTTGAATTCTCCTAGTTTTGCTAGCCCTTGCTGTCTACTCCCCTTCCTTAACCCTCGATCCCCCCGCCCTCGGGATCCTCCTCCTCCCTTTTTCCTTCCATCTCCCCCCCCACCCCCCATCAGTCTGAAGAAGGGTTTCGGCCCGAAACGTCGCCTATTTCCTTCGCTCCATAGATGCTGCTACACCCGCTGAGTTTCTCCAGCAATTTTGTGTACCTTCGATATTCCAGCATCTGCAGTTCCTTCTTGAACAGGTTTGTAGGCTTATTGGCTTGATAAAATTGTAAATTGTCCCTAGTGTGTATGTGGGATAGTGTTAGTGTGCAGGAATCGCTGGTCGGCACAGACTCGGTGGCCCGTTGGGCCTGTTTCCATGTTCTATCTTCTAATAAAACTAAACTAAGTTGTCTAGGAAGGAATTGATTTCTCTAACTTCAAGTAACCCCGGCATTCCCTCTCCCTCTCTCTCTATATCCCTTACCCACCCAAGTCACACCAGCTTCTCATTATCACCCAACAAACAGCTAACGATGGCCTGTTTCCTTTATCATTGTTACTTTTTTTGCATTTCATTGTTCTTTATCTCTCTACATTATCATCTACATCTCTCGTTTCCCTTATCCCTAGCTAGTCTGAAGAAGGATCTCAACACAAAACGTCATCCATTCCTTCTCTCCAGAGATGCTGCCTGGCCCGCTGAGTTACTCCAGCTTTTTGTGTCTAAGTTGTCAATACGTAAGCATTGTTATAATTCTTTAACCCAAAATTGAAACCATACTATATTGCTTCGGGAAATTTTGCCTATCTGGAAATATTCCCATGTTTGATCAAATCAAACCTTCACTTCTCCCTTTGTGCTGTAATGCCACAACCTCAGCTGAGCGTCTGTTCCTGCACCTGGTCCCAGTTGTTGGTTTTCCAGAGATGGAATAAACAGACATTGCATAAACAAGGAAAATGGAAACATCATTAATTTAAAACTGCACAGATAAGCCTGCGTTCAATGCCTCCAGGTAATTACTGCGATTGCCAGTAAACGCTGAAGGAGTTTAATGACCAGAGTTCTTCAATTAGTTGATTGCAAGAGGCACCCAATTAGATTGGAAATGGTAAAATGCAGTTACGTGTGGATTCAACACCCTTTGCTGTTCACCTGTATTTTTCAGTTTGAAACCAACTAATGCTGCTAAATGGGCATTGTTTTACATTTTGCATTTACATGCTCCAGTCTAGGATTCAAATTCAATGTTCAAAAATATACTTTGATTACTTTAAAAAAAAAATTTTTAAAGCTTCATTCTCAAGGAATGTCAGCAGCAATACAGTTGTGACTATGAGCAGTCAGAAAAATATCCGATGGGGAACAGGATCAAACTTTATTGGGATGAGTTAACCTTGAAATGATTAAATACTCTATGGGCATTGTGGTGTTTCCTGTTCTTGAAGACATAGAGAAGGAATGTTCCCTTTAGAGCGAGGAAGATTGGTGAAAATATGATCAATGTACCAGAATTTTGCTTGATTTCCTTTGGGGGCCAGGAAGAATTTATGTTGTGATCTCAGGAGATTAAATGGTTGGGTAGAAGTTACGATAGATTGTATATGGGACATCCTTCTGTTTGTTATTTTGTTCTTTGATACATGTGTGTGTGTATATATATATATATATATATATATATATATATATACATATTGTTATATATATATATATACATATACACATATTGTTATGACATCCACTGGTTAATGGGTTGTTAAAATCCAGATAGTTTATGGGACAACTGGGTGGTGAATTTATCACCTCACCTTCGTCACGAGACTTCATTTACGACAGGCTGATTTGTTTCCACATTCTTTTACTCTGATGTAAATATGGCAGCAATTAAGACATTGGTATGATGGTGAACACAAATAAAAAAAACCTTAAAGAGCTTGAGGGTTCACAACATTTCTGTCAAATTCTCGACACCCAAAGCATTTTGATTTTGTCAAAATAAAATGTTACTTTGTTCTTTAGTGATGATGGCCTGTCAAAATCATAAGCGGAGCTGACAAATTCCACTGAACGCTGAAACTTTAAAGTCTGCAGTTTCCAAATAAGAGTTAACTCATTAGTTTAGTTTTAGTTTAGTTTAGAGATACAGCGCGGAAACAGGCCCTTTGGCCCACCAAGTACACGCCAACCAGTGATCCCCGCACATTAACACCACCCTACACACCCTAGGAACCATTTACAATTTAGAGAGCCTACAAACCTGTATGTATTTGGAGTGTGGGAGGAAACCGAAGATCTCGGAGGACACCCATGCAGGTCACGGGAAGAATGTACAAACTCCGTACCCGCATTCAGGATCGTACCTGGGACCCGGGGCTGTGACACTGTAAGGCAGCAACTCTACTGCTGTGCCTCCATGCCACTCTATTGTCAATTGTACATTTCTGAAACAGCCAGCTAGCTGGATGGCACATAATGGAGCAATTCTGTGATTTTGTCAGTATGGAGGATGTCTTGCCTTCATTCTGGTTTGTGGGTTGAGTCAGTGGACGAGGCCTAAGTGGGAACTGCAGACACCTCCACAGATGTGGCGGGAGATACCTGACAGGGTAGGTGGGTGGTAATTTGTGAGGTGATGCACGCCTGCCCCCACTGACTCCATCTACACTTCACACAGCCCACGAAAAGCAGCCAACATAATCAAACATTTGTCCCAACCAGTCATTCCTTCTTATCCCTGCTTCCATCTGGCAGAAGGTACAGATGCTTGAAAGCATACATCACCAGGCTCAGGAACGGCTTCTTCCCCTCTTTTATTAGACCTGAATGGTCTTCCATTAGCTAGGGTACTGTCCAATTTCCCCAACCCCAATGTAGACATGTGACTTTGTCTATGGTACTGTTGTGCTCAAATACTGCGAACAATATTCTTATTCTATATCTTCTATACTCTATATCTTCCCCTTTGCTCTATCTATTGTACATGAATTTGACTTGATTGGACACGTATGATATATCTGGTCTGTTTAAATAGCACGATAAACAAAGCTTTTTATTGTACCTCAGTACATGGAACAATAATGAACCTAACAAACCTAAATCTAAACGTAGACATGGTTTCTGTGAGCACTTATGAGGCTATAATAATATCATTCTCAATGTGTCTTCTCTACTTAGAAGGGCCATGTGCCAGACATTCTGGAATTAATGGGGATGCTGCATTTCTTCAATAACTTTGAACACATCCTTTAATTTATATCTCGGTCCTTCCAATGACAAAGCTTGGAATAAAGTGCTAGTTTAGGAGTCTGCTGTTGGATAACTGAACACAATAAAAAATGCTAATGAACAACTTTACTAGCCCCACACCCCACAGCAATGCTTGGACTTGAAAGAGTCTATGAACTTAAGGGCAGACATTGATGTAATCTCAGGAGTGAGAGAGCGTCATTTACACGGAAAGAGGTCCTTCCACGCCGACCAAGATGTCCCATCTTAGTTAATTTGCCCAATTTAGTCCATATCCTTTTAAACCTTTCCTGTCCCTGTAACATATCCTTTTAAACCTTTCCTGTCCCTGTAAGTGTCTTTTAAATGTTACAATTGTACTTGTCTCAACTTGTTCTACATAACCAACCGTTTGAGTGGAAAAGTTCCTATTAAAATGTTCTCTTCTCACCTTAAAGTTACATCCTGTTGTTCTTGAATCACCTACCCTCTGTAAAAGACTGTGCATTCACTATGTTAATTCCACTCAAGATTTCATACACCTCTAAAAGAAGACCTCTTGGTCTCCTGCCATCCAAAGTCTTAACCTGCCCATTCTCCCACTATAGTTCAATTCCTCAGGTCCTGGCAACATCCTCAGGAATCACCTCTGCACTCTTATCAGCTTAATAACATCCTCCCTATAACAGGATGATGAAAACTGAACACAATACGCCAAAAATGGCCTCATTAACGTCTTGTACAAATATCCCAATGTCTATTCTCAACACCCTGACTGATGTTCATTTCTTGTACCTACACATTTGCACTTCATGATAGCTTCATTTCAAAGTGAGATTAGGAAAAAGTAAAGAATATGATGGAAAGGAAACGAGGGGATGCTGGCATACAGCACCTAGTTCAATAGCATCAATCTTTGCCTTCACAATCTTTATCATCACGATGGCAGAATTGTACAATTACAAAGGTTCTCTAATTTTGCTGTCAGGATGATGGAACTCGTTCGAACAATGTTAATGTGGGGATGTCGGTATGTAAATACCATTTGTAGGTGCATCATATGTAAAAGTACTTTAAAAGAAACTAAAAGATTGAAACCAGTCGTTCTCCCACTGGGAGGAAATTGGTACATTTTTGCCTTCACCTCCTGGCGGTTGTGTCACCTTTTATTGAACATGTCTAATTCTCATCCCATTAATTTCAATGGGCTGAACATCAACTAGTGGGCAATTTGCTCCACTGGATTACAACCCAATTGATGAAGGTGAAAGATTCCCCTTGTGGTTTATTAACTCCCAATCCATTAACATATAGCAAGAGCCTGTAAAAATGCTAACTTGAACAGTAAAATATATACATCAGAAAATAACCACTTGATAAAAACAACCTACACGTACAATCGTATTACAATAACAAAACAGACTTAGTTTCAATTTTTACAATGTTCCCATCATAAATTCAAAGAAAACATGGTGAATTTAAATATGGCAATTTTCTTATACATCTCCACCAGCTGTTGCCTTGACAGGAAGCGTCACATCAAACCCCAAATGACAGAGAATGAGGTTCCATATGGCAGAGGAAACACAATACACGGGACATGAGAAACACTGCCATTTCCTCCTCAATATTTTACGTCAACCACTTAAAGTTTTTTTGTTGAACCAATCTCTAAAAAAAGAGATCAAAACCACATCATAAACTGCTAGAATTCATCAAAGCTAATAAAAAAATGTGAACGGATCAAATTGATTAAAAAATGCAAGTCGATTTGAGTCGTGAAATTTGAAAGGTCATTTAGTCTTTCTACTCGGGTTAACTTTTCACTTCAGTGTTTCAGACGCATCCCACAAATGAGCGCCAATTCCCTCTGTCCTTCAGCATGTTTGTACCTGTCCTGATGTCAGGCTCAAATAACTAAAACTAAAGAGTGTAGAAGCAAGGAACTGCAGATGCTGGTTTACAAAGAAAGACATAAAGTGCTGGAGTAACTCAACGGGTGAGGCAGCATCTCTAGAAAACATGGATAGGTGACATTTCTGGTCGGGACCCTTCTTCAGACTGAGTTGCTCCTGTATTTTGTGTCTTTTTAAAAAAAACACAGCAACAGTGCACTATTCCTTAGTTTGGCAGTGAAAGTGTAAAACAACTTCTCAGACAATGAGAGGAAGCAGACTGTAACAGAAGCATCATATGGATTTACTGTAGTTGCTATTCAATATTAGCATCATATAAGTAGAAAATAATAAATGGTTTATAATTGTAATCTATCTCTTACGGGTTATTTTGTAGTTTCCCTCAATAACTACAGAACTTGTCAGCTTTATCTTATTCTCTGCAGAGGTTCCAATCACCCAATCTTCATTCAAAGACTCCCGATCGAATTCATTGATTGGAAAAGGAGACTAATAAATCTCCCTGAAAATAGTAAGTAGAGCCAAGCAATTATTTAAATAACTCTTTGCTAAATTCATTAAAAAATTGCCAATCAGACACATATCTGAATAAATCATGCAGTGTATTTGTATTTGAATCTAATGACTTGGTTGCTCCTTCAAGCAAGCTGCTTGAAACTAACAACTATGAACACAATTGTTTTTTGTCACCTTAACAAATGCATCAAAATTAATGAAGCCAATAGCAAGCTTAGCCTTGGCCAAATATGCTTATATTATTCATAGAGTCTTCTGGTTAAAAGCACCATCTTTTAACTTTTAGCTAAAAACTAGTTGGTGATTTCACCGGATAGATTATAGTTAGTTACATTTATATTTCTTGATTACAAACTTATCCTAATTAAAAATATAACCATATAACCATATAACCATATAACAATTACAGCATGGAAACAGGCCATCTCGACCCTTCTAGTCCATGCCGAACACATATTCTCCCCTAGTCCCATGTACCTGCGCTCAGACCATAACCTTCCATTCCCTTCCCGTCCATATAACTATCCAATTTATTTTTAAATGATAAAAACGAACCTGCCTCCACCACCTTCACTGGAAGCTCATTCCACACAGCCACCACTCTCTGAGTAAAGAAGTTCCCCCTCATGTTACCCCTAAACTTCAGTCCCTTAATTCTCAAGTCATGTCCCCTTGTTTGAATTTTCCCTACTCTCAGTGGGACAAGCTTTTCCACGTCAGCTCTGTCTATCCCTCTCATCAATTTAAAAACCTCTATCAAGTTCCCCCTTAACCTTCTGCGCTCCAAAGAATAAAGCCCTAACTTGTTCAACCTTTCTCTGTAACTTAGTTGCTGAAACCCAGGCAACATTCTAGTACATCTCCTCTGTAATCTCTCTATTTTGTTGACATCCTTCCTATAATTAGGCAACCAAAATTGTACACCATACTCCAGAATTGGCCTCACCAATGCCTTGTACAATTTTAACATTACATCCCAACTTCTATACTCAATGCTCTGATTTATAAAGGCCAGCACACCAAAAGCTTTCTTTACCACCCTATCTACATAAGATTCCACTTTCAGGGAACTGTGCACAGTTATTCCCAGATCCCTCTGTTCACCTACATTCTTCAATTCCCTACCATTTACCATGTATGTTCTATTTTGATTTGTCCTGCCAAGATGTAGCACCTCACACTTATCATTATTAAACTCCATCTGCCATCTTTCAGCCCACTCTTCCAACTGGCATAAATCTCTCTGTAGACTTTGAAACTCTACTTCATTACCCACAACCCCACCTATCTTAGTATCATCTGCATACTTACTAATCCAATTTACCACACCATCATCCAGATCATTGATGTACATGACAAACAACAGTGGACCCAACACAGATCCCTGTTGCACCCCACTCGTCACTGGCCTCCAACCTGACAAACAACCATCCACCATTACTCTCTGGCATCTCCCATTCAGCCACTGTTGAATCCATCTTGCTACTCCACCATTAATAACCAACCATTGAACCTTCTTAACCAACCTTCCATGAGGAACCTTGTCAATGGCCTTACTGAAGTCCATATACACAACATCCACTGATTTACCCTCATCAATTTCCCGAGTAACATCTTCAAAAAATTCAAGAAGATTAGTCAAACATGACCTTCCAGGCACAAATCCATGTTGACTGTTCCTAATCAGACCCTGTTTATCCAGACGCTTATATATATTATCTGTAAGTATTCTTTCCATTAATTTGCCCACCACTGACGTCAAACTAACAGGTATATAATTGCTAGGTTTACTCTTAGACCCCTTTTTAAACAATGGATTCAATGGTTAGATTCATGAAATCCAGCCTACTAGAATCTATGGCTTGAAGGGTCCTTTGCTCCATAGTTGCTGCCTCACCTGCTGCGTTTCTCCAGCATTTATGTCTACCTTAGAATTTATGGCTTGGTATGTACAAAACTTAATAGACACACTTGCATCTCGGAGGTTTAGAACACTATGATACAGTAGTACCCTTTTCAAATTGCCATAATCACAATGACAGATTTTTCTATCACATCGGGAGAATCCTCATTGCCTGCAACCAATAAGTGTGAAAAATCTTAGAAAAGCAGTTCTAGTTCAATCTTATTTCAATCAAGGGAATCTTCAATATTGTTTTTTTTTATGTTTCAAGGGTGCATTTCTTAGCTGGCACAGCTAACATATTTTACCAGCCTTCTGAGTTTAATAAACTTAAACTGACAAAAATAAACATAGTGCTGGAATTACTCAGTGAATCAGGCAACATCTCTGGAGAACATGGAAAGGTGACATTTGAAAGGTGATGCCAGAAATTTGCAGGTAGTGGTTTGGGATCCGTGCTACTCATCTGAGGGGTTTGTGCTGCACTACTAGACAGGTGGAATGGAGCACCTTGAAGGGAATCCCTGGTCCTTGTCTTTGCTTCAGGTTAAGGCTGGACCTGTTTGATCTGCAGACACTGAGATTTGACACTCTGAAATTCAAGCCAAAACCGCAGTGAATTAGTGCGGTACGGTGGTGCAATGGTAGTGTTGCTCCCTTACAGAGCCAGAGACCAGGGTTCGATCCTGACTATGGTTGCAGTCTGCACAGAGTTTGTCTGTTCTCCTTGTGACCGCGTGGGTTTTCTCCGGATGCTCCGGTTTCCTCCCACATTCTGAAGACGTAAAGTTTTGTCGGTTAATTGGCTTTGGTAAAATTGTAAATTTTCCCTAGTGTGTAGGATAGTGCTAGTGTACGGGGATTGGTGGTCAGCGCAGTCTCGGTGTGCCAAAGGGCCTATTTCCGTGCTGTATCTGTAAAAAAAACATGAAAGAAGCACTGCGTTCCCAAAATACTCGCTCCCTGACAATCAACAAAACAGGAAATGTATATTTTGCCTTGGAAGCTATTTTTCACAGCCCTGTTATTATTGTATTTAATGGAAGAAAATGGTACAAAGGCTAATCCTTTATAACATTAACAAGCATGAGTTATATAGCATGGATTTAGTTTTATTAATATTAGACATTTTATTTCCTTACAAAACTATTAGTTTCACCGAAGGCAGATTAATTAATGGGCAAAATTGCTGTATTTTGAAATATTATATGCAACTGGCCCTGTCATGTCATGTAAACTTACTCCCTCTTGTCCCCTGAAGCAGCTGGCATGACTGCTATCTCACAGCTCCAGTGACCTGGGTTCAATCCTGACCTCAGGTGCTGCATTGCATCTGCATATTCTCCCTATGACGTGGTTTTCACCTGATTTCCTTGCACAGTCCAAAGATATTTGGGTGAGTATATTCATTGGCAACCGTAATTTATCTCCAGTGTAGGTGCTAGAATTGAGTGTATTGTAAGAAAACTAGATTATAATGAAAATGAGTGGGGGATTTGACGTTCTGTGGCATAAAGCCAATGGGCCAAATGGACTGTTTCTCCATCATTAAAGAAATAGGAACTGTGCTTCTTTCTGTTGCAGGGTAAGTGGGCCAAATAATCCTTCCTTAGTGGTTCACTCCTCAAGTATGGTAAATGTTTTCAGCATTGCCTTCAGGTCTTGGCTTTGTCCAAGGCCTGTATGTGTGCAATTTCTGGATAAACTGACTGTAGTCCTGGACTGTTAAGGCTATCCACACTATTCCTACCACTAGCCCGATGGAGATCAACTAACCTATTAGTTTCACACAGAGGGCAGATTTATTAAATGGCAGAATTGCTGGATTTTGAAATATTATGTACTGTTAGCCCTAAGAAGCAAATACCTAGCATTTTCCAGAGTTGTATGGTATCAGGCTTTATCATACAATGCACAAACGCGGTGGATGAACTATCATGGCAAATCCCACTTTCACCCAGAGGAAACCAATAGAAGCTGCCGAGAGAGAGCATAATGAAAACTTGAGAGGATTTACAACCTTTCTACTTCTTTTGACTGTCATCACGTTAAATGCAGGGAGGCACTTAAAATTAGTTTATAAAAACATAGAAAATAAGTGCAGGAGTAGGCCCTTCGGCCCTTCGAGCCAGCACGGCCATTCAATATGATCATGGCTGATCAGTCTGTGGACAGACTGGAATGTAGGGCTACAGAAGGCTGTTGATTGAACAGCCCGCATGGCACGGAGTAACTCAAATGGAGCTGTGTCCCAATCCACAATGATCGGTGGCACTACACATCACAGTGTCAGGTGTACAGATTCAGCGATTTGCAGCAATGCTGCCTGTTTGCAGAAGGGTATCAAAAGTATGAGCGAGGAAAGTCAAGAAAAATGTACATTTCAAGTTCAGTTGCCCATGGCCACTGACTTCATGTTTGAAGTCATGACTTCATACAGAAGGTTAAGGGGGGACTTGATAGAGGTTTTTAAAATGATGAGAGGGATAGACAGAGTTGACGTGGAAAAGCTTTTCCCACTGAGAGTAGGGAAGATTCAAACACGGGGACATGACTTGAGAATTAAGGGACTGAAGTTTAGGGGGAACTTCTTTACTCAGAGAGTGGTGGCTGTGTTGAATGAGCTTCCAGTGAAGGTGGTGGAGGCAGGTTCGTTTTTATCATTTAAAAATAAATTGGATAGTTATATGGACGGGAAGAGAATGGAGGGTTATGGTCTGAGTGCAGGTATATGGGACTAGGGGAGAATATGTGTTCGGCACGGACTAGAAGGGTCGAGATGGCCTGTTTCCGTGCTGTAATTGTTATATGGTTATTATATGGTTATATGATGTGCTCCTTGTTTTTCTTTGAGTAAAGAATGGAGGTTGTAGCCACATAAATTTGATCTGATTTTTTCTCCGTTTGTTAGAAACACACACTGCACATACGTAATGACGTCACCAAGCGGAAGCTTCGATAGCCCCGACGGATGGTTCGACTGCCCTGACCGCGGGGGAATAAAGATTGGACTTCATTGCCTTACATCACAGTGAGGAATGTGGGAAATTCACTGTGGCGGATATTTATGTTAACTTGCATGTAGTTTTGTGTCTTATTGCTTATTTTTAATATGGCTCCATGGTAACTCAAATATCACACTACCTTAATTGGTACACGTGACACCACCAAGTGGCGCCCGTAATGGCCGCCTCACCAGCAGTCTGTTTTGTCCCTTCTCTGTTTTTATTATTTTAAGTATGTCTTGAATGTTTGTTTTAATGTTTCTTGGTATGTTTTATTGGGGGGAGGGGAATCTGGGGAAACTTTTCCCAGTCACTTACCTCGATGGAGATGCAATGTTTCTCCGTGTCGCATCTCCATCCCACCCTGCAAGCCGCGGTTGTGGCACGGACTTACCATCGCGGAACCTGGGATCTTTTGCCGACCGAGATCGCCAGTGTTAGAGCTCCAACTGCGGGGCCTGTGGACTACAACCGTGAATCAGCGTCTCCGGTAAGATGCGGCCCACTCGGGAGCTCCAAATGTTCCCATCCGGCCCGACGCCGGAGTTTTGATCATCCCGACGAGAGGGCTTGAACAGCAGACCATCGGCAACGGTCCCCGTTCAAAGGCCCTGACCACGGGTGAACAAAGGAGGAAGATGACTGAACTTTATTACCTTCCATCACAGTGAGGAATGTTGAACTTTATTTTATGTGCTGTGTGTATTTTTGCTTTTTTACAGTATGGCTGTATGGTAACTCAAATTTCACTGTACCTTCATTGGTACATGTGACGATTAAAATGAATCTTGAATCTTGAATAAAATACATTTAAAGCCTTTGAACGACGTGTACAAAACATGACGGGGATAAAATGCCCTCTCAAGGGAGAAAGAGGCCCAACTGTTCTATTGTGTTTCCCGACGGGCAAGAGTTCTAGCAGAAATTAGTGTACGTGGTTCGAAATTTGTGCAGGCTGTTATTTTGGTGCACACGTTAAGCATTAAAAAATAGTGCAGATTATATTTTCACCAGGGTTTAAAGGTTTATTATCTTCTGCAGCTTCTGGTTTCTGCGTTGAAATTCTCAGCTGCAATCCTCAGTCATTGAAACAACAATCTTCATGCTGTTTTTTTACTGAACTATTTTCATCCACTAGATGAGCATCCCAGAACAGATGTATTGTAAAACATAGAGCAGCTGTTTTATCCTTTTATCCACAAGCTTCATAAAGTCTTGCACCAAATACCTGTTGCCGTGGTAATCACACTGCCACCAAGTAACGGCAATGAAGTCAGATGCTATAAACGACATCTTTACTCACAAACGTGGAACTGAAAATCATCCATTTCACACTAATCTGCTGTTATCAAAATTAGTTTTCTCTACACATCTTGGTAAAGTCATGTATTTTCTGTTATAATATGACACATGTCACCTTCACATATAAAGTTTTTAATCTTGCATAATTAGTCACCACTGAAATCCACTGGACCCAAAGTGCTCAAGTGAACAGCATTTCCTTCTACACTTTTCCGTTTTTTCAATCCTTTGACCCCGGAAGCATCAGCCCATAAATGAATGGATTAATCATGTGCCACAGGCAAAAGGTTAATGGTGCTTATTCTCAGTTGGGTTGGCCAGTTGTTTAATGTGATTTTGCTGTCACTTCGACCTCTGAGTTACGATGATCAATTAGCTCACAGAAACGTAGAATTGTTTGAAATAGCACAGGCAATATGAACCATCTTACTTGCTCCACTGAAATACATAGAAAATAGGTGCAAGAGGACGCCATTCGGCCCTTCGAGCCAACACCGCCAGTCATTGTGATCATGGCTGATCGTTCCCAATCAATAACCCGTGCCTGCCTTCTCCCCATATCCCTTGATTCCACTAGCCCTAGAGCTCTATCTAACTCCGTCTAGATGCTTGTTACAAAGCTGCTCAAATCAATGGTCCTGCTATTTTTCCCCACCCTGGTTTTGGAACCTCAACTCCTTTACTGCATCATGTCTCTATAACAGGCATCAATGTTAAAAAAAGTTTCCTGTCATCTACCACTCTTTTCAAGATTATCCTAACTTTTGATTTTCAAAATTGGGAATGCGGGGCTGAGAATAGAGGTGTTTTGAGGACAGTTCACAAGTTCACAAGTTATAGGAGTAGATTACTGATTGGGGATGATCAGCCATGATCACATTGAAAAGCGGTGCTGGCTTGAAGGGCCGTATGGCCTACTCCTGCAACTATTGTCTATTAATTAGGCCATTCGGCCCATCGAGTCTACTCCGCCATTCAGTCATGGCTGATCTCTGCTTCCTAATCCCATTTTCCTGCCTTCTCCCCATAACCCTTGACATCTGTTCTAATCAAGAATGTGTCTATCTCTGGCATAAAAATATCCATTGCCCTCTGACTAAAGAAGTATCTCCTCACCTCCTTTCTAAAAGAGCGCCCTTTAATTCTGAGGCTATGACCTCTGGTCCTAAACAGTGTGTGTTCAGGTTGAGGCTGGACATCCTAAGGCGTTTATAAATTATAAGGTTGATAAATTTTCTGGGCCTGATCAGATATATCCAAGGATATTGGGAAGCTAGAGAAATTACAGGTGCCCTGGTTGAGGTATAAGGAATCAATATTATATACGGGTACGTTGCCCGATGGCTTGAGGGTGGCTAATGTTGTGCCTCCATTTAAGAATGGCTGCAGGGTGAATGCCTGGGATCAATAAACCAGTGAGCCCTACGCCTGTGGTTGGTAGAAACAAGGGGCTGGTTTACTAAAAAGATACAAAGTACTGGAGTAACTCAGCAGGTCAGGCAGATCTCTGGAGAAAAAGTGGGTGACATTTTGGGTCGGGACCTTTCTTTTGTACAAACTTGTGAAATTTGCCAGTTGACATGCTGGGTTAGGCAATGTTGAATAGCAGACCAGTCACTGTTTCAGGGAGGTTTCAAGATAAGACTTGGCAAACTCCCAAAATGCAGACTATTGGAATTCTTGAATTAATCAGTAAAGACTGAATTGGCATAATTCGTCTGAAATTTATTGTTACATCCACGTGCCTCAGTGATTCCACTGCCAGTCATATCTCCAAAAGAATAGTCAACTAGAAGTCACATCGTCAGAAAATGAGAGAAGGAAATTAGGAAAAGGATAATATTTGACATATGAACTATGTGAGACGTGGAAATGAATCGTCCGGC
Organism: Leucoraja erinaceus; assembly: GCF_028641065.1. Taxonomy (NCBI): domain Eukaryota; kingdom Metazoa; phylum Chordata; class Chondrichthyes; order Rajiformes; family Rajidae; genus Leucoraja; species Leucoraja erinaceus. The sequence continues at coordinate 29,081,106 of NC_073377.1, read as the reverse complement.
CTTGCATGAGCAGTGTTGAAAAGAGCACATTAAGAAAAGTTCAGGAATGACAGCAAATACAGACATAGGTCTTCAGGCAGTGTCTGTCAAAGAGTGCAGTTATATCACAAGTTTAGACACAGGCTGCCGATAGCACACAATCAGATTTTAAGGAAACAGTCTTAGATATGACCAATAAGTAATTAGGATATACTTGGCAGGACAATGCAACAGAGGATGATAACAGGTTTATTGTTCAGCTACTATACAAGAATACTAATCAAAATTGAAATCGTTAAGAGCAACTTATTGACTTTTTCACAGTTTACGATTCTAACAACTGTGTATACTGGCTAACATCCAGCATTGCTGGAACTCATCCAGTCTGAGTATAATTAGATTATGTAATTACCACAGAATTGAATGTGGTTTATAGTTTCTAGTGGAGATGAGCCAAACACTTCTGTAAACATCCCAAACTACTGAATTTATGGCTCTTACACTCTGGTGTTGTAGTCAGACCTTTCCCGCAAACAAGACTCAAATGTTCTTAGACTTAGTTATTTGATATATGAGCCTTTTTACTTAAAATCTGTTTGAGTAATGCAAGGGAAAAGTATACAGTACATCGCAGAACCCTGATGACCACTGGTGTATGACCGCAACCTGGGTTCCAACTACATAGTTCCCTGAAAGTGACAACAGAAGTAGATATAGCGGGAAAGAAGGGATATCGTATGCCTGAAAATAGACACAAAATGTTGGAGTAACTCAGAGGGACAGGCTGTATCTCTGGAGAGAATAGGTGACATTTCGGGTCGAGATCCTTCTAAAGACTTCTTCAGTCTGAAGAAGGGTCTCGACCCAAACGTCACCCATTCCTTCTCTCTAGTGATGCTGCCTGTCACATTGAGTCACTCCAGCATTTTCTCTCTACCTTCAGTGTAAAATGGCATCTGCAGTTCCTTCCTACACATATGGTATTTCTGCCATCATTAGTCAGTGCACTGAGTATAAGAATCAGGAATTCATGTTGCAGCTCCACTAAACGTTGTTAGGGCATGTTTGTGTGCAGTTCCAGTCACCTCATTACAGGAACAATATGGAAGCTTTGGAGAGAGTTCAGAAGAGATTCAGCAGGATGTTGCCTGGATATTGCATGGTTGTCTGATGAATGGGATCTGGAGAACTTGGAGCTTCGGAGGCTGATGGGAGATCTGATAGATGTGTATAAAATTATGAGGGGCATAGATAGGGTTAGAATCTTCTTCCCAGGGTAGAAATATCAAATTATGGAGAAGATACCTTTAAGATTCAGTGGGGGAGGTTTAAAAGGAGATGTGCAGGGCAAGCAGGTTTGTTGTTTTTACCAGAGAGCGGTTGTTGCCTGGAGCACTCTGCAAAGGGTGGTGGTAGAAGCAGACATGATAGGGAATGGGGAAATACAGATCATCTACTGGTAGATGGGGCAAGTTTAATTTGCAATCCCCGGGTTTTCTCCCAGTGCTCCTGTTTCCTCCCACACTCCAAAGACCATATAACCATATAACAATTACAGCATGGAAACAGGCCATCTCGGCCCTACAAGTCCATGCCGAACACTTATTTTCCCCTACTCCCATCTACCTGCACTCAGACCTTAACCCTCCATTCCTTTCCCATCCATATACCTATCCAAATTATTTTTAAATGATAAAATCGAACCTGCCTCCACCACTTCTACTGGAAGCTCATTCCACACAGCTACCACTCTCTGAGTAAAGAAGTTCCCCCTCATGTTACCCCTAAACTTCTGTCCCGTAATTCTGAAGTCATGTCCTCTTGTTTGAATCTTCCCTACTCTCAATGGGAAAAGCTTATCCACGTCAACTCTGTCTATCCCTCTTATCATTTTAAAGACCTCTATCAAGTCCCCCCTTAACCTTCTGCACTCCAAAGAATAAAGACCTAACTTGTTCAACCTATCTCTGTAACTTAGTTGCTGAAACCCAGGCAACATTCTAGTAAATCTCCTCTGAACTCTCTCTATTTTGTTGACATCCTTCCTATAATTGGGCGACCAAAATTGTACACCATACTCCACAATTGGTCTCACCAATGCCTTGTACAATTTTAACATTGTCCCAACGTACAGGTTTGTAGGTTAATTGGCTTTTGTAAAATAATAAATTGGCCCGAGTGGCTGTGGGATAGTGCTTGTGTACGAGATGATCGCTGGTGGGCCGAAGGGTCTGTTTCTGTGCTGTACCTCTGAAGTCTAAGTAAAGAACATGCCTCCTTCTCCTACTCAAGTCCTAGCCTGCCTAATCTCTCCTTATAGCTCAGACCCTCAAGTCCTGGCAGCACCCCGTGAATCTTCTCTGCACTATTTCCAACTTAACACCATCCTTCCTGTAGCAGGGTGACCAAAACTGAATACAATACTCGGAATGCAGCCTCACCAATGCCCTGTACAACTGTAACATAACATCCCAACTACTGAGTATGTGTAGGAAGGATATACAGATGCTGGTTTAAATCAAAGATCAAAATCAAAGACACAAAATGCTGGAGTAAGGGTCTAGACTGAAGAAGGGTCTCGACCCAAAACATCACCCAGAAATGTTGCCTGTTACTGCAGCATTTTGTGTCTATCTTCTATACTCAGTACCCTGACTAAAGAAGGCCTTTTTAAACCACCCTAAATACCTGTGACTTTCAAGAAACTATGTACTCCCAAATCGTTCTACTATACATCACTCCCCAAGGTCCTGCCACTCACTTGACACAAATATTGTTCCAATTTTCAGCCACAGGCCTGACACTCACAGACTAAACCTACACCCTAATCAAATTGCCTCCACCCAGAATATAAATAATTCCTTTGACATTACAGTCTATAATTCTATATTTCCCTAGGATGTAAGAGACTATATTTGTCCATCAAGTCTATTCCAGCTCACAAAGCAATCTCGTCCTACTATGAATTTCCCTGTAACCTAACTATTCGCGCATTATTCCCGTTCTGGTCCCATGCACCCCCGATTCTACCATTCAACTGTACATCAAAGTCAAAGTAAACTTTATTGTCAATTCAAATAATGCAACAAGTAGTTACACAGAGGATTGAAATTGCATATCCCCATACTCCAAATGTGCAAGTAATATTTATAACACAGACAGACTATATACCAATAAAGATAGACAATGGACATATACATTATATAAAATATTCACAGTGTGCCAGAGTGTAGTAAAATTTTAAGGTATGTTATTAAGGTGCAATAATAAAGGTGCAATATAGAAAAGTGCAAATAGCATACTGCAGACATTGAGTTTAAATTATTTTGACAGTCAGTTGGTCTTTGTTTGTGTAATGTTCATGGAATTTTCTTGAGTGTGTTGAGTAGTCTGATGGCCTGAGAGAAAAAGGAGTAATTCACATGAGGAGTAATTCACAGTGGTTTATTCACCTATATCTCTTTAGGAGGAAACCAGGCATCCAGTGAAAGCCCATGTAATCACAAGGAGATTGATTAGTAAAGGTGTCAGCAGTTATGGGGAGAAGGCAGGACAATGGGGCTAGGAGGGAAAGATAGATCGGCCATGATTGAATTGCGGAGTAGACTTGGTGGGCCGAATGGCCTTATTCTGCTTCTATCACTTATATGAACGTTTGTGTAAACTCCACACAGGGAACATCAGAGTTCAGGACGGAGCCTAGTTGTTGGAGCTGTATCACCTGCCACTTAATTATAAGAACAAACTGCGAATCTTGCACTATATTTAATTAAATAGCCACAGGAAGGAAAAGTAGCAGCTGTGAAAAGCTGGTGAAGAAAATATATGACGTTTCATCGTGTTAAACGAACCAGGAACAAACATTGAAATGTATTGCAAGACTGTGACTGGCATTAAATACATGTAGTATGGTGCCTTTAAGTTCCAAACACCTAAACTACAGACATCCTTACATACAAACCATAATATTATCAAATTCAAAAGTACAACATATGTTGGACTTCAAAAGTCCAACACACAGCCGCCTCTCTGGCTGATTATTAGTTTCCTCTCTCTCTCTCTCACTCTCCACATTTAGTAGTTGTTCATTCTTATCAGTCCTAAATGCTTTTGGTGCTGTGTATTACAACACTGTGGAGGTATTGCTACCATATCGAGTGTATTTTGCATATTTTCCCGACATGGATAAAATCGTCTTATGGAAGTCTGTAAAAACTGATCCTGTTCCTCAGGAATAGCCTGTAAAATTGTGGAATATGGAATAGGACAAATATTCTCGATGTAGAGAAGTCCTGAAACAGGGGATCACAGCCCAAAAATTTGATTGTAAACCATTTAAGACTGAAATTAGGAGAAATCTCTCCTCACAGAGTAGTAAAGCTGTGGAATTTACTGCCACAAGGCAGCTGAGACCAAACCGCTAAATATATTCAATGAGTTAGATTTGATACTGATCGGTGAAGCCATAACGGAACAGGGGAAGAAATCAGGAACTGGTTATGCAATTACGATGATCAGCCATGGTCATATTGAACGATGGAGCAGGCACGAATGACTTAATGGCTTACTCCTACTCCTAATTTATTTTGTGTCTATGTTACGCTGCTATTATAAGACATCAGAATATGGTACCTAATTTACAGTATATGTGACGTTATAGGTTAGGGTTTTTTCCTGAAGATTCAGGCATAGAAATGCTTGTTCTGCTTGCTATCTAGTCCAATCATATTATATATGAGTCCAATAAATCCTCTTCTGGAACAGTACGATTAGAGCCCAGTTTCAGGCATAGACAGATAAAGCATTGATTTCCAGGCAATTCAATTTAATGAAACAGATCTGAATTTGTCACATAGATGATTGTTAAAATACGGTAAAAGTTAATAACGTCCGTGGCAAATAACATCTTGAAAAGCAATTTAACAAGCAAACAGTAAATGACAACAGCTTCTGTCTTCGCACTAGTCTAACAGCCCCAGTAGTTACTGCAGCACGGACAATTGTTTGGAAGGAGGAGTGTGTGCATATGCAATATTGTAAACACACTAGTTTGTCTACCTTGTTAATAATGTTGCCATAGGGGCATACAGCATTGAAACAAGCCCTTCAGCCAATTGCCAACCAAAATGCTCCTCTACACTAGTCCATGCTTGGTCCATATTCCGCAAAACCTTTCCTATCCATTTAACTGTCCAAATGCTTTGAAATATGGTTATAGTACCTGCTACCCCTTGTGGCAGATCATTCCTGATACCCATCACGCTCTATATGAAAAAGTTGCACTCAAGTCCATATTAAATCTTTTCCCCCCTCACCTTATACCTTAAATGTAGGTTGGGTCTCTATTTCATGGAGCGCAAGAGGATGAGGGGGTAATCTTATAGAGGTGTAAAAAATTATGAGAGGAATAGATCAGGTAGATGCACAGAGTCTCTTGCCCAGAGTAGGGGAATCGAGGACCAGAGGACATAGGTTCAAGGTGAAAGGGAAAAGATTTAATAGAAATCAGAGGGATAACTTTTTCACACAAAGGGTGGCGGGTGTATGGAACAAGCTGCCAGAGGAGGTAGTTGAGGCTGGGACTATCCCATCGTTTAAGAAACTGTTAGACGGGTACATGGATAGGACAGGTTTGGAGGGATATGGACCAAGCGCAGGCAAGTGGGACAAGAGTAGCTGGGACATTGGTGCCGGTGTGAGCAAATTGGGCTGAAGGGCCTGTTTCCACACTGTGTCACTCTATGACTATGTCCTTTGGTTCTTAGCATGTGAGTGTTAGCCCTTTAAATAACACAGCTTCAGAAGAAACTGGGCTCTAATCGTACTGTTCCAGAAGAGGATTTATTGGACTCATATATAATATGATTGGACTAGATAGCAGGCAAAACAAGCATTTCACAGCATCTCTGCACACGTGACATTTAGTTTTGTTTAGTTTAGAGATACAACGCGGGGAAACAGGCCCTTTGGCCCACTGAGTCTGCGCCAACTAGCTATCCCCACCTATTAACACTGTCCTACACACACTGGGGACAATTTACATTACTATCATGCCAATTAACCTACTACCCTGTATGTCTTTGGAGTGTGGGAGAAAAAAAAGATCTTGGAGAAAACCCACACAGGTCACGGGGAGAACGTACAAACTCCGTACAGATAAGTAACTGTAGTCAGGATCGAACTGGCGCTCGAAGACAGCAACTTTATTGCTGTGCCACTGTGCCACCCTATAATAAACAATAAAATCCAACACAAATAAACTAAATGAATGCTCGAAGGGCATCCTCCTACACCTATTGTCTATTGTCTATTGTTATTGCCAAAAACTCAAATCAGATTTTCTTGTTGGTTGGTAAGAAGATTGGAATTGAACTTTATCATCCTATGACGTGTTAAATTGATTTGAACTCCATAGTACAATTTGTATCAGTGCTGTGAGTAAGATTTCCAGACTTTATATTCACATTCCACCCACGTTTATGCAACTATTCTTGTTGAGGCCATGTCTCCGTTTTTGAATATATTCAGTAGCTTTTGCTAAATTTGTTTGTACTTGGTTTGGAAAGTAAAATGTTGTTTGCCATTAAACCCATCTGTGTGTTTAGTTTATTTTATTTTTGGTTTAGAGATACAGCGTGGAAACAAGCCCATCGGCCCACTGAGTCTGGGCCAAACAGCATATCCTGCTCACACTCGGGGCAATTTACAATTATACCAAGCCAATTAACCAACAAACCTTGTACGTCTTTGGAGTGTGGGAGGAAAACGGAACACCTGGAGAAAACCGACAAGGTCACAGGGAAAACGTACAAACTCCATACAGACAGCACCCATAGTCAGGATCAAAGCCAGAGTCTCTGATGCTGTAAGGCAGCAACTCTACTGTGTCGCCCCTATGTGGGCACTTTATGAGCACATACACATCCAATTTGGACATGGGACTCTCACATCCATGAGCCAAAGGCAAGCTCCACACCTGTCCCCCAGAACTGAATTCAAACTGGAATAAATGCTACCAATCTATTTATCCTTAACACATTCCATTTCTTCTGTGATTTGTTAGAATCAGTTTGTTCTCTATTTGATCAGTTGACAACGCTCAGAGTTAAATTAATTGGGAGTTGGCTCAACTCAACCCAAACCTTTAGTCTCCATTCTATTTGCTGGCCTGATCCTAGCCAACTGTGGTAAATCCTGGAATCCCTGTCTCTTTGCTACTCTCTGACATTTAAGAAATTCCACCAGTAAGTGACAAGAATTTCAGCTGTTTGCCCATATTTAACTAATAAAGATGTACAAACACCAAACCACATTCCTTTGCAGAATTACCTGCAGTATTTGTAAGTGAAGACTGGAAGTAACACATCTCTACGGATGCTATGATGAATCACATTTTGCATTTATTCTTTATATTACTTTATACGGTGCACTGTGATAATTTTCCATTAATCTGTACGTGTTAGAACAAACCTCCAAGCTACAAGAAATTCAATAAAATTACAATATAACAAAAAATGCCATTCTTCCTTGTAATTACTTGATCTAAAAAAAATCTATGGCAAGGAGATAGGCCATAAGACATAGAAGGAGAATTGAGTCATTAAGCCCATCAAGTCAATCCTGCTATTCAGTCATGGCTGATCTATTTATTTATTTGATTTTATTTGATTCAACTTTATTGTCATTGCACAAATACGAGTACAGGTACAACGAAATGCAGTTTAGCGTCTGGTCAGAGTGCAAGATAGTAAAAATAAAAATACTGGTTAAACAATATGTGCAATGTGGATGAATTAAACTGGTACATAGGCAAATAAATGTATACAGATAGGACAGTATAGAAGATAGCTAGCGTCAGGACTGTGAGTTCAGCAGTGTTATGGCGTTTTGGAAAAAGCTGTTCCTCGGCGTGCTTGTGCGAGACCTGAAGCTCCTGTACCGCCTCCCTGATGGGAGGTGGGCAAATAGTCCATGGTTAGGGTGAGAGGGGTCCTTAATGATTTTCCCGGTCTGACTCAGATACCGTTTGCGGTGGAGGGCATCCATGGCAGGGAGCGGGGCACCGATGATGTGCTGAGTGGTTTTCACCACCCGTTGCAGTGCCTTCCTGTCAGCTGTTGTGCAGCTGCTGTACCATACCGTGAAGCAGGTGGTCAGGATGCTTTCGATGGTACAGCGGTAGAAGTTGGTCAGGATCTGGTGGGACAGGTTAACTTTCTTAAGCCTCCTCAGAAAGTAGAGGCGCTGCTGCGCCTTTTTGATCAGTTTGGTGGTGTTGAGGGACCAGGACAGATCCTCTGAGATATGTACCCCGAGGAATTTGTATTCCTCTCAACTCCATTCTCCGACTCCATCCCTCTCAACTCCATTCTCCTGCCTTTGATACCCTTCCTAACCAAGAACCTATCAATCTCCAACTTAAAAATACCCTAGTTATTGGTCTCCACTGTGCCACTGTGCAGTGGCAATGAATTCCACAAATTCACCGCCCTCTGGCTAAATACATTTCTCATCATCTCCATACTGAAGGTACGTCCCTTTATTATGAGGCTGTCCCCTCTGGTTCTAGACTCTCTCGATACTGGTAACATCCTTTCCATGTCCACTCTATCTAGGCCTTTCATTATCTGGTAGATTTCAGTGAGATTCTCCTCATTCTTCTAAACTAAGGATTTACCTGGAAGCAAATAATAATTAAAATCACAAAGATATTAACAAATAAAAACAAATAGATCAATGCTGGAGTAACTCAGACGACTGTATCAGTCTGAGGACGGGTCCCGATACCACCTATCCATGTTCTCCAGAGATCCTGACCGCTGAATTACTCCAGCGTTATATCCTTTACTATACACTCACAACTGAATGAGTAAGGGCGGCAAGGCGGCGCAGTGGTAGAGTTGCTGCCTTACAGCGCTTGCAGCGCCAGAGACCTGGGTTGGATCTGGGTGCTGTCTGTATGATGTTTGTACGTCCTCCCCGTGACCTGCGTGGGTTTTCTCTGAGATTTTTGGTTTCCTCCCATATTCCAAAGACGTACAGGTTTGTAGGTTAATTGACTTGGTTAAAGTGTAAAATTGTCCCTAGTGTGTGCAGGGTAGTGTTAATGTGTGGGGATCGCTGGTCGGTGCGGACTCGGTGGGCTGAGTTTCCGTGCTGCATCTCTAAATTAAACTAAACTATGTAGTGAAATTCTGCCCTTACTCCATGCACACGTTTGCACATAATACAACAGCAGTGGGCTGGGCCTCAAACAGAGAAAAGATGGACTTGAGGGCCTGAGTTACAGTATAGGATGATGTTGAAAAGGCTCAGACTTAATTCCTTGGAGCAAAGGGGTGATCTTTTCGTGTTCATAAGGGGAATAGATAGGGTAAATGCACAGGTTATTTTATCCAGAGTAGACATATCGAGAATCAGAAGATAGGTTTAAGGTGAGAGGGGAAAGATTTAATAGGAACCTGAGTGGCATCTTTTTCCACACAGAGGGTAGTAGGTATATGGAGCGAGCGGCCAGAGGGGGGTAGTTGAGGCAGACACTATAACAACATTTAAAAGACATTTGGAGAAGTACGTTGATAGAAAATGCTTAGAGGGATATGTCAGACACAGGCAGGTGGGACTAGCCTAGATGGGGCATTTAGGTTGGCATTGGGAAGTTGGGCCACAGGACCTTGTTTCCGTATTCAATGGCTTAACGTCTCTATGACTGGATAGCACAAAAAATAAAATTATTCACTGTATGCAAGTGACCCAACAGCAATACTGACTGTACGAGCTCATTACAAATTCACAGCAAAATGACATCCTCCAGGAATTAATCATATAGTGCATTGGATGTAAAAAATGTTCTGTAATTTTCTCACTTCCAGCTCAATCAATGGAAATTATGTGAATGGTAAATATAAGGGTCACACATAAATATTAAACAGTCAAGAAACTTTGAGAAGACAGATGTTGAACACTTTTTTGAAAGTTACCCGAGGCTAATGCATAAAAAAACAACTAGTTTATTGTTCTTTAAATATTCCTGTAGATCATTCTCTATTTTAACTGAACAGCCTCATATCCTCTTGTGGAAATTACATTCACAATAGAATATAAATATCATAACACACCTGCTGATTTTGAGAAACAGCAACTATTAATCTACATGAGGGGACATTTTTTTTACAATGGCAACAGACAATATTAATATTACATTCTCCCACATTTAGGTGCACATACGTCTTCCTTCCTCATGACCACAGGTCACCTCTGCTGATACAACTCCAAGTCAAATTGCTAAGGCTAGAGCTCGATTGTTTTGATTGAATTGCACTAACCTTGCTATCCTTTATAGGACTGTCATTGGTGCCTCTGAATTGAAAATTAGGAATTCACAGCAGATTTTTCGGCAGTGTGAAAATGCACACCACCAGTTTCGGGGACAGTTTCTTCTCAGCTGTTATCAGGCAACTGAATCATCCTACTGCAACCCGAGAACAGTGCTGAACTACTATCTACCTCTTTGATGACCCTCGCACTACCTTTGATCGGACTTTGCTGGCTTTTCCTTGCACTAAACGTTATTCCCTTATAATCATGTATTGTCTTTCTGCTGACTGGTTAGCACGCAACAAAAAGCGTTTCACTGTACCTCGGTACATGTGACTATAAACTAGACTGAACTGAATTAAAGATTTTGAATTTTTTTAAAATAATTATATGGAAATATTAGAAGCAAGAGGGTAGCAAAGGAAAGTAGGTCTCCTCAAAAGTCACTAGATTAAGCCAGGCTAGAAAGGGCACAGAAGAAAAATTTCCAGAATGGTGCCTGGAATGGAAGACTTTCGATATAGTCTTTCGGATAGTCTTTGGACCGGGATGAGAACTTAGAAGCACAGATGCTTTCATGAGAAAAAGTGTTGTCGAGAAAATGATTTTTTTTTTTTAAATTGTGAATTACTAGAAGTTATTAAATAACAGAATTGATAATTGAGGAACAAAAAGAGGTAATAAGAGGTAAGAAATCTGTGACGGCCTTTGTCTTTCACTCTGCGGCTGTGTCTGTATACCTGTGATGCTACTTTACTTTTTTTTGGTTTGAGAGATACACCACGGAAACAGGCCCTTTAGCCCACCGATTCCACACCAACCAGCAATCCCCGCACATTAACATTATCCTATAATAGGGACAATTTTTACAGTTATACCAAGCCAATTAACCTACAAACCTGTACGTCTTTGGAGTGTGGGAGGAAACCAAAGTTCTCTGAGAAAACCCACGCAGGTCACGAGGGGAACATACAAACTCAGTACAGACAAGTACCTATAACCAGGATCAAACCTGAGTCTCTGGAGCTGTAAGTGCTGTAAGGCAGCAACTCTACCGCTGCGCCATCATGCAAGCAAGTTTTTCATTGCATTGTACTTGTGCATATATGACAATAAACTTGATTTGTATTCAGGGAAACCTGGCACAGACAAAGGTCTCAAGTGACCCAATTGTACAGTGAAGGCAGATGATACCAGCGGTCTGTGCCGTTTTGGCATCTGTATACACCAGCCCTTATCTCTCCAATTCCAGAAGCATGAGTCCAAGTATTCAAGAAATAATTGGAAGAATGGCTAGTCATTGGAGTTATTATTGTTTAGTTTAGTTTAATTTAGTTTAGTGATACAGTGCAGAAACTGGCCTTTTGGCCCACGGAGTCCGTGCCGACCAGCGATCCCCAAACACTAACACTCTCCTACACACTTGGGACAATTTACAATTTTTACCCAAGCCAAATTAATCAACAAACCTTTATTTATTTGGAATGTGGGAAGAAACCAGAGCCATTGGCAAAAACCCACATGGTCACAGAGAAAAAGTACAAACTCCATACAGACAACATCCGTAGTCAGAATCAAACCCGTTTCTCTGGCGCTTTACGGCAGCAACTCTACCGCCGTGACATTGTGCTGCCCTATAGTTATTAAGGTCAATTCTGCACTTTGAGTGCTAGCAATGTTGAAATAGCATTCTCATTTGAGAGGTGTGGCATTATTCCTTAAGCTTGGATTGAATCTCATTAGAATAGCTCAGGAGACCAAAGTCAGGGAGGTCAAACTGAAAATTAACCAGAGTATTGCAATCTCCAATGATCATAAAGCAGAGATGTTCAGCAAAACAGCCACAGAATCTGCTCTAGATTTTCTCAGCATGGAGGAGACCAGTCACAATGTAATAAATACAGTGAAAAGTAATATAAATAATGTACTGCCTCACCTAGAAGATGTTTCATGGGCTCTGAATGTCAGAATGGAAATAGGTAAAAATTAACATGTTGAAATCCTTAGAATTATAGTGCTGGGATGTTGCAAAATGGAAAAAGTATATCAATATGAAGTAGCAAAACGGTCACTAAAATGCCATAAATGTAACTGATCAAAAGTTATTGATTCGATGTTTGCATAAAAAAATATAAACTTAACAGGAACTCTTTGGCATGCAATACATTTCCTTTATCCAGTTACTCCCTTGAGACATGCAATGAAGAAAAAATTAAGGGAACTCAATCAATGCCGTAGTTACAATACATTTCTAACGAACAACTGCAAAAATTTGCTTTGAATTTCATCTCCGGTCCTAAGTGCGAAACGGAGTGGTTATATTGTGGGATCAGCATTTCCACCCTCCAGGTTTCATCCCTTTCAATTCAATGGATCAATTTCAGAAGCAGAGAACACATCGTCACTACAGCATTGCACATTAATGCCACAGATCAGTGAGGAATTTCCAAGCATATTTAGTGCACAATAATTGGCTTGTACTCTGTTTTAAAATGCATACTTTAAACACTACCATCTTTTTATATGGATGAGGAAGAATCTGCCGATATTGGTACCCAAAATTTAAAAAAAAAAAACAGAAATGCTGGAAATACTCACCAAATCAAAAGATAGAGAAGATAGATATTGAATGGTAGAAGCCAAAGTGAGCATTTCTGGTTGATGACCTTTCATCAGAACCATGAGTGGTTAGAAAGCAACCACATTCAATGTTGAAACAAGGAACTGCCAATGCTGGTTTACTAAAGAAGACACAAAGTGCTGGAGTAACTCAGTGTGTCAGGAAGCATCTCTGGAGAATATGGTTAGGTGACGTTTTGGGTCAGGACTCATCTTCAGACCTTTTATGGTGCATTGAGGGTGCACACTGTGTGGGAAGTAGAGAGGCAGTGTTAGAGCAAATAAAGAGAATGGCTGTGATAGAATGGCGATCAAGAAAGACTAAATAAGAGAAAATGTGATGGTGTCTGCTGTGAGAAGGCGATGAAGGCTTGATAATCACCGACAATCTGTCTGAAAGAAAAAAGTGAATGCGGACTGATAAGAAAGAGGTCTGATACAAAATGGAAAGTCCAGTTATCTGAAATTATTGAATTCAATGCTAAGTTTCTGATGAAAGATCATAAACTTGCAATATTAACGTCCTTTCTCCCTCCCCTCAGATGCTCCCTTTTGTGCTACAGATTTCTTATATTTTCTTTTATTTCTAATTTCCAGCATGGCAATGTTTGTTTAATTTCATGGTTCCTCTGCCATACTCCTCTTTCAATTCATCTCCTTCCTTTTGCAAATCCACAAACAAGCTTTAACTACCTCCTCTCACATGGCTCCGCTATCTTTTATGTCATTCAATTTCCCCTGTCTTCCATCTTGTCACAAACATTCCTTTGTTATCCACACTCCTTCACTCTCTCTGCAACATTAAAAAAAACATTTGATTTCCAACTTTTCCTAGTTCAGATGAAACATCATCAACCTGCAGCAGGTTGTTCAAAATCATGATAGAAATTGATCAGAGTAGGTGGGGGAATCAAGAATCAGAGGACATAGGTTTAAGGTGAGGAGGGAAAGAATTAATAGGAAACTGAGGTGCAAGTTTTTCACACAAATAGTGGTGGGTGTATGGAACAAGCTACCGGAGGAGGTAGTTGAGACAGGTACTATCGTAATATTTATGAAACATTTAGATGGGTACATGGATAGGAGAGGTTTAGGGGGATATGGACTAAATGCAGGCAGATGGGACTAGTGTAGATGGGACATGTTGGTCGGTGTGGGCAGTTGGGTCGAAGGGCCTGTTTTTATGCTGTATGTCTCGATGACACTATGGCTCGATGAAACGTCGATTGTTTCTCTCTCTACAGTTGCTGCCGGATCAGCTGAGAATTTCCAATTTTGTATTATAATTGTGTCCTTTCCAATCACACGATAAAGTTGTTAAATTTCATAACAATACTATAAGGTTAATTTGTTTAGTTTTAGTTAGTTATTGTCATGTGTACCGAGGTACCGTGAAAAGCTTTTCTATATTCCATATATTCAGTGACTTTATATATAGCAAGGGCTTTGCAGGAACAAAGATTGTCTAGCAACAAGAACATTCTGACACTCAGTGTTCATTTGTGAAGTGAATGCAAGCCACACACCAGAGATATGGACGGAAGCTTCAGAACACTCCAGAGGGAAGGCTGCACAGCCTTTCATGAGACAAAATAATGGCCTTGACTTCTTTTCCAGGCATTAAACAAGGATAATCCACAAGTACATGTGTCCTATAGCTACAGTTAAACAAGTTAACTGTACAAAGCTCTTCTTCTACAATACAATTTATTTTTTATTTGTCATTTGAACCTCATTGAGGTTCAAATGAAATGTTGTTTCTGCAGTCATACACACTAGAAAGAACCAAGACACAACACAATTTACACAAACATCCATCACAGCGCATCTCCTCCTCGCTGTGATGGAAGGCAAAAACTTATCCCTCCCCTGCACTCCCCATTCCCCTCCCGATGTCAGTCAAAGTCCCTGGCGGGCGATGGTAATTGTCCCGCGGCCATTGCAAGGCCACGCTCCGGGTCTTGGTGTTGGAGCCCCCGGCGGGCGCTTGCAAAGTCCCGCAGCCATTCCAAGCCGTGCGGGGCGGTGATCTAAGATCATCTTCAACCCCGCAACTCGGGCGGGAGAAGCCGCCGTTGCGGAAGCCCCGAAAAGCGGTCTCCCAGCAGGGACCCGCTGGCTCCCGGTGTTACTGTCTACCAGATCTGCAGTAAGCCTCCGAATCTCCGGGTTCGGGTCGCAGCAGCGCGCCACCACCGCTCATCCCGCTCCGAACTCGGCCAGCTCTACGATGGTGAGTAGGTCCTCAGGCTCCGCGACTGGAGCCCTAGGTCGTTCCTGCTGGAGGCCGTTCCACGTTGCTCAGCCCCAACGACAACGGAGACCCGACCAGGAAAAGGTCGGGTTCTCCGTGCAGGGGAAAGATTTTAAAAGTTTCCCCACCCCCCCGCCCCCCCCCCCCCCCCCACACACACACACACACATACCCCGTCAAAAAAAATAAAAACTACATTGAAACAAGACAAAAAATAATAAAAAGACAGACGGACTGCAGAGGCCGCGGCGACATGAGTAGCCACTTGGGTTTAGTTTAGTTTTGTTTATTATCACATGTAATACAGTGAACACATGCTTTTGTTTGCCTGCTATCCAGTCAAAAATAAAGACTATATGTAAATACAATCAAGCATTCAACAGTGCAAATATAAAGGGTGCAATACTTAATGTATATTACAGTAAGTAATACATTCACTGTATTACATGAAGAAAGACTGGATCGACTCGGCTTGTACTCGCTAGAATTTAGAAGATTGAGGGGGGATCTTATAGAAACTTACAAAATTCTTAAGGGGTTGGACAGACTAGATGCAGGAAGATTGTTCCCGATGTTGGGGAAGACCAAGACAAGGGGTCACAGTTTAAGGATAAGGGGGAAGTCTTTTAGGAGCGAGATGAGAAAAACATTTTTCTTTCACACAGAGAGTGGTGAATCTCTGGAATTTTCTGCCACAGAAGCTAGTTGAGGCCAGTTCATTGGCTATATTTAAGAGGGAGTTAGATGTGGCCCATATGGCTAAAGGGATCAGGGGGTATGGAGAGAAGGCAGGTACAGGATACTGAGTTGGAAGATCAGCCATGATCATATTGAATGGCGGTGCAGGCTTGAAGGGCTAAATGGCCTACTCCGGCACCTATTTTCTATGTTTCTATGTTTCTATGTAGTGCACAGATATAAAATTGAAGTCCGATAAAGTCCAATCAAAGGTCTCCAATGAGGTAGATGGATGGTCAGGACCACACTCTAGCTGATGAGAGGACCGTTCAGTTGCCTGATAACTGCTGGGAAGAAACTGTTCGTGAATATTAGTTTAATTTTGTTTAATTTTCATTTGGAAGTATGCATTTTCAATCTTCTGTACCTCTTGCCTGATGGGAGAGGGGAGAAGAGGGGTGGAGGATACCTTCATTCCATTTCTGTGGGTACTGAGATGAATGATGACTCCCATCTACAAACTCCACTAGATGTAGGCAGCTGTTTCAGCATGGGGTGGGTAGGTGCATGACCGGGAGGCGCTACAGGTCTCTCCGTTGCCGAACCAGCAGGTTGAGGAACAGCTTCTTTCCGGCGGCTGTCACTCTACTCAACAACGTACCTCGGTGACTGCCAATCACCCCCCCCCCCCCGGACACTTATTATCATTTATTCAAATCGTTTGCTATGTCGCTCTTCCAGGGAGATGCTAAATGCATTTCGTTGTCTCTGTACTGTACACTGACAATGACAATTAAAATTGAATCTGAATCTGAATCTGAATCTGAATGCTCCTTCCACTGTTTGTGGGGGTTGCCATGTGCAGGCTTCCATCAGAGGGAATCAAGAAACTCTGCACCTTCCTGGTTACTCCATGTCCATTTTGAGCTGTCGGGAGTGGAAAACGATGTAACATTTTCTCAAGCTGACTTTTGTTAGGTTAGTTTATTGTCACGTGCATTGAGGTACAGTGAAAAGCTTTTTGTTGTGTGCTATCTAGTCAGTGGAAAGACTGATTACAAATGAGCCATCCATAGCATACAGATACACGATAAAGGGAATGATGTATAGTGCAAGGTAAAGTCCAGTAAAGTCCAATGAAAGATCGTCCGAGGGTCTTCAATGAGGTAGATTGTAGCTCAGGACCGCTTTCTAGCTGGTGAGAGGATGGTTCAGTTGCCTGATGACAGCTGGGAAGAAACGGTCCCTGAACCTGGAGGTGTGCGTTTTCACACTTCTTTACTTCTTGCCTGATAAGAGTAGGGAGAAGATGGAGAGACCGGGTGGGACTTGATTATGTTGGTGGTCTTGCCAAGGCAGCCTGAAGTGACAAGATACATAAGGGCTTTTTTGTTCTGCAAAATCTCTTGGCACATTGGAGCATGGAGCAGAGTGCTTGTTTTGGGATTCTGATGTTGGGTATGTCAGTGATGTAATTTGCCCCTTGGAGCTGGCTGAGTGACCAGAGCCTCGATGTCAGGACTGCCAAACAGGACAGAATACTGGTACTGATTCACCAATCATGCCAATCAGCCTGTAAGGCTTTGCATTTTAGTTTAGTTTGGAGATACAGCGCGGAAACAGGCCCTTCGGCCCACCGGGTCCATGCCGACCAGCGATCCCCACACTTTAATACTATCCTACACCCACTAGGGTCAATTATTACATTTACCAAGCCAATTAACCTACAAACGTGTACATCTTTGGAGTGTGGGAGGAAACTGAAGATCTCGGAAAAAACCCATGCACATCATGTGGAGAACGTAAAAAACTCTGTACAGACAGAACTTGTAGTCGAGATCGAACCTGGGTCTCCGGTGCTGCATTCGCTGTAAGGCAGCAACTCTACCTCTGCGCCACTGTGACACAGTCTTTGGTGGTACTTCCCCAGGGGATTTAGGTACCAGTTGCAGGTCTCTGTGCTTCAGTTGCATGGAGGTTGATGGGGAATATTGCCTCTTGCCAGCCCATCCGCTAGGCGGCAGATTTGAGACGCTTCCCGGAGGCATTTTACCACCGATTAGAGATGGGCAATGAAATGCCGGCAACGTCCAAAGCACAAAAATGCAGTAATTGATAAAAAACATTTTCAGTACTTCAACAGGAATTTCATTTGCTCCAAAGCCCATGTGTTCTGCAGCTGCAGTTAAAGCAATTAACTATTAATAGAGATTACACCAGGTGTTCACTAACTATGAATTATATGTGGTCACTGTTCTCTGTTGCTGAATACTTTATGTATGTCACCTTTTGCAAATGATTGATTGATTAAAAGATGCACATATGGAATCTGCCTCTTCATCTCACCAATTTCACCCTGACTATCGATAACCCATTCACACTAGTTCTGTGTTACCCCACCTTCGCATGCACTCCCAACACACCAGTGGGAATTTTCAGAGACCATTTAACCTTCAAACCTGCAGTTCTTTGGGATATGGGATGAAACTGGAAAACTTAGAGGAAGCCCACGTGGTCACAGGGAGAACATGCATACTCTACACAGTTGCACCCGAGGTCAGGATCAAATCAGGGTCGCTGGCGCTGAGAGACGGCAGATCTAACACCTGCTTCACTGTCAGTCTCATTCTGTCTTCCATAATCATAAGGTCATTCAAACTCTGCTGCCCATATACATGGTAAATGGTAGGGAATTGAAGAATGTAGGTGAACAGAGGGATCTGGGAATAACTGTGCATAGTTCCCTGAAAGTGGAATTCATGTAGATAGGGTGGTAAAGAAAGCTTTTGGTGTGCTGGCCTTTATAAATCAGAGCATTGAGTATAGAAGTTGGGATGTAATGTTAAAATTGTGCAATGCATTGGTGAGGCCAATTCTGGAGTATGGTGTACAATTTTGGTCGCCTAATTATAGGAAGGATGTCAACAAAATAGAGAGAGTACAGAGCAGATTTACTAGAATGTTGCCTGGGTTTCAGCAACTAAGTTACAGAGAAAGGTTGAACAAGTTAGGGCTTTATTCTTTGGAGCGCAGAAGGTTAAGGGGGGACTTGATAGAGGTTTTTTTAAAATGATGAGAGGATAGACAGAGTTGACGTGGAAAAGCTTTTCCCACTGAGAGTAGGGAAGATTCAAACAAGGGGGCATGACATGAGAATTAAGGGACTGAAGTTTAGGGGTAACATGAGGGGGAACTTCTTTACTCAGAGAGTGGTAGCTGTGTGGAATGAGCTTCCAGTGAAGGTGGTGGAGGCAGGTTCGTTTTTATCATTTAAAAATAAATTGGATAGTTATATGGATGGGAAGGGAATGGAGGGTTATGGTCTGAGCGCAGGTATATGGGACTAGGGGAGATTATGTGTTCGGCACGGACTAGAAGGGTCGAGATGGCCTGTTTCCGTGCTGTAATTGTTATATGGTTATATGGTTATCCTAGTTTGCATCAAGTTCTGTTCAAGCATCACTTTCTGCCTGCTAACTTGTGTAGACTTTTCATTAGATAATGCCCTCATCCTTGTATTCAAATCCCTCTAATAGCCTGGCCCATCTCCATCTCTTAATCTCCATTCTTCAATCCTATGTCTCTCTGCAAATGTTGCCTTTCCATTTCTAGCCCCTTGGCCCCCTGAATTTAATTGCTCTACTAAAGGACCTAATGCTTTCTAATTGGAGTCAGTCGACCCATCTAAGCGTAACTCAAAAATCTCTTCAGACTTTTGGTGGTGAAGAACCTCCCAAGCACTAACCCCATTGCCATCTCCTGCTTTTCCAGAATTTATTAATCTCTTGTTAATAAGCAAATGCTGTGTCAACTATAGTGAACTCTCACTGAATGTTCCAGATCAGTACATAAGCTATTTGAGGATGTAAGTAAACACAATGTTATTCAAAGCAAAGCAAAGCAACAAGCCAAATGGATTTTAAGGTGGGGATGGGAGTACATTTTTTAACCTAAAAACAGTATAAATAATAATCATACTGTTATAGGGGGAGGCCATTCAGCCCCTTAAAGCAATGCCAGCCTCGATTCACTAAATCTATTCACTCCTGTTCCTTCAGTCTTTCTCCTTTGTAAACACCATTCTCTCACATTCCTAATTCTTTTGAAAGCTCTAGTTCTTCCTGCGTCCACATGCTGTGTGTTTCAGATCAACATTGCTCTGTATGAGGAATATTATCCACAAATTCCCCATTGCATTCTTTGCCCCTCTCTAAATTTTCATGACCTCTGATGATGGGTGCAGCTTCTTTCTATTTACCCTATCTAAACCCATCATGGCTCTTCAATCAAGCCTTCCGTCCACTTTCACCTTTTTTAACCTTGAGGTTAAATCCTTTCAAATTGGCAAAAAAATTGGTCGTGGGAGATCTAGAGGCTAAAAATTTTTGGCAGCCTTTTCCTCAGACCATTATAATGTCATGAAAAGAACTGGTATCGCTGACCTTGAAATCTTGAATGGGTAGGTTATTTTACAGCAAAACTAAACAACTAAATGCTGAAGCAAAATTCCCATAATTCCCTTTGTTCCATTGATCATCCTTCTGAGTGAAGAAACCTCTTTACATTTCTGAACAAAATGGCCTTGTTCTGAATCTGGGATCCCTGGTTCCATAACACTCAACCAGTGGAATCATTCTCCCTGCATCCACCAAGGATACTAAACCTAACATAGTATTCCTGGTGTGGTACAGGTCCTACGGTACATGTTAAGATTGTTTCCCTTGGAATTGTTGGGGGAGTCCAGAACCAGTTGCCACAGTTTAAGAATATAGGGTAGGCCATTTAGAATGGAGATGAGGAAAAACATTTTCACCCAGAGAGTTGTGAATCTGTGGAATTCTCTGCCTCAGAAGGCAGTGGAGGCCAATTCTCTGGGTGCTTTCAAGATAGAGCTCTAAAAGATAGCGGAGTCAGGGGATATGGTGAGAAGGCGGTATTGAATGTGGATGATCAGCCATGATCATAGTGTATGGCGGTGCTGGCTCGAAGGGCCGAATGGCCTCCTCCTGCACCTATTGTCTATTGTAATTTGGAAGATTATGTGAAAATTTAACAGAAGATGTCATAATATTATGGGGAAAGTATATATTTTTGTTGGGGAAGTTTTGTACTATATGATAAAATTAGAAGCAGGTCTTTAGATGTGTTGTTAGGAACAATAACAATAAGGTGGCAGAAAGGTAGAGCGTTCTCAAATTACGAGAACTGTTCAAGTTTTTTAAATCTCAGTTTGAGTTTTTCTTAGCAAATGGGTATGGGGAAAGGCTGGTATTTGGGGTCAGGTCATGCTGAGTCTGGGAACACACTAAATGTTGGAATAAGCTGGACAAAGTAAATAGCATATTCTTGTTAAAAAAAAAGACACAACGTGGGTCTGTAAACCCACATCAGGTTTATTTGTAAACCAACATCTGCAGTTCTAGTATATTCATGGTCCCATGCACAAATTGATCAAGTATGTATAAAGCTAAGATGTGTATGGCATGCAAGTACAGAACATTTGATCACACGAGAATTTGTGAATTAAGTAGAATTACATTATTCATGAAGATCATTTAGTTTACTTTAGTTTAGAGATACATCATGGAAACAGGCCCTTCGGCACATTAGACCACACCGACGAGCGATTCCCGTACACTAATGGGCCTGTCCCACTTAGGTGATTTTTCAGGCGACTGCCAGCGACTGGAACGGCCTGGAACGGCGACTGTCAGAGTGGAACACACACACCCACACATCACTTCCTTCACCAGCCTGTTATGCAGGCAGGGGACAGAGCAAGCGGGGGGAGCATTGTCTGAGTGAAATTCACATGGTGCAATGGCAATGTGACACAGACACACATCACAATGACCAGGAAGGTTGGCGTTGTAATTAAGACCATGAAAGCACAGTATAAGGGAAGGGTCACTTAAGTCCTTAAAAGAGGGGGGGGGGAGAAGGGGGGAGAAGGGGAAGAAGGGGGGGAAGGGGGGAGAAGGGGGGGAGAAGGGGGGGAGAAGGGGGGGGGGGGGGAGAAGGGGGGAGAAGGGGGGAGAAGGGGGGAGAAAAAGGGGGGGGAAAGGGGGGGGAAGGGGAGAAGGGGGAGGGGGGGGAAAGGGGGGAAAGGGGGGAGAAGTGGGGGAGAAGGGGGGTAAGGGGGGGGGGGGGGGGGAGAAGGGGGTAGAAGGGGGGAAATGGAGTGGAGACTTGACCGGTCATTTTTCCTTGGTTCGGAAAATTACTGCTTACATTTTGTTTCCCAATGAGCCAATGAAATTCACCTGTCAGCACTGGCTACAACCTAAGAGGCCCTTCGACCTCCTGGCAACCCATTAGGACCTCCTGGCGACCCACCTACGGCATGAGAATTCTCGCCACTCTCCATGGCGGCTTCATTCTGGTCGCCGTTAATTTCTCAACATGTTGAAAAGTTTGCGGCGACCATAATGAGGCCGCGTCTAGTTCCCAGAATGCGGGAACTCCTCACGACCATGAAGGCGACTCCCCGGAAACCACCCGCGAACATATGGTGACCATGTGGTGACCGCATAGTTGCCGGCAGTCTCCTAAAAAGTTGCCTAAGTGGGACAGACCCATAACACTGTCCTACACACACGAGGCACAATTTACAATTTAACCAAATCCAATTAACCTATATACCTGTACATCTGTGGGAGGAAACCACGGCACCTGGCGAAAACCCACACAGGTCTTGGGGAGAAAGAACAAACTCCGTACATACAGATAGCACCCGTGGTCAGGATCGAACCCGGGTCTCTGGCGCTGTAAGGCAGCAACTCTACCACTGCGCCACCATGCCGCATCTGCTTTGACATGATGGTGAAGTGCCCTGATAAGGCAAATGATGCAAGGTCTTAGGCCATTGCTTTAAACAACTTCCTCTTTGATGACCAGAGTCTTAAATGACTAGATTCCAAAAGCACTGTGTCCCATTGTGCCAGGTATGACTCCAGCAATTGGAGTGCTTTGCCCATGCTACCACACACGGCCCCCATCCCAGTTTCAAAAGACATCTATATTATTTGACATCTGGACTTTTGACACCTGACACCTAAGTGATGATAGTTCTTTTCAAAGGGCGCACACCAACTCAAATGTACTGCTGTGAACATTCCCCAGAGCAATGTATTGTAATGCAATTCATTGGACTGGACATGATCCAAAAATAAATATATTTAACTGGATATATTCCAAGGCAAGTGATACAATATCCATAATCCTGAACAAAAGAATCAAACACAGCCACTACATGGTAGTAGATTTCAATGGACACACTCCAAAGTACATATTCTCCTTGATATGATACAAAGCAATTGGTTATATTGGATGCAGTCCAAAACCATGTAATTTGATAGTGGATAGCTCAGTGCAATATATTACGCTGTCTGCTTTCAAACCAGTTCCCTGGATGAGGTTTTTAGAGGCATAAATTAATGCTCAACCACTGTTGCATAACATGGATGGTGATGGGCTAGACTATTGACAGCCAGGGTTCTCATGCTGATATTCTGTTCACAAACAATATGCAATCCAGTGCCAATGAAAGAAAAAAATATTAATTGTCAAGTAGAATGATGTACGAGGTAAGTAGAGACAAAATAAATTCTCCAAGAGTATGACAATCAAAGTGCATATGCCAATGTATAGGCTACCCATCCTTTCAATACAAATGTGACACTGCTTCATGAAAATGGGCGACACAATGGCCCAACGATAGAGTTGCTGCCTTACAGCGTCAGAGACCCGGTTTCGATCCTGACTACGGGTGCTGCCTGTACGGAGTTTGCACATTCTCCCCGTGACCGCGTAGGATTACCCCAGGTGTTCCAGTTTCCTCCCACGCTCCAAATACGCACAGGTTCGTAGGTTAATTAGCTTTGGTAAAAATTATTTATCGTCCCTAGTGTGTAGGATAGTGCGGGAAGGCTGGTTGGCGCAGTCTTAGTGGGCCGAAGAGCATGTTTCCACACTGAAGATGGACACAAAAAGCAGGAGTAACTCAGCGGGACAGGCAACATCTCTGGATAGAAGGAATGGGTGACGTTTCAGGTCTCAACTTGAATTACTCAAGTTGGATGATCAGCCATGATCATATTGAATGGCGGTGCAGGGTCGAAGGGCCAAATGGCCTACTCCTACACCTATTTTCTATGTTTCTATGTTACTCCGTTTCGGGTCTCAACTTGAATTACTCCAGTTACTCCAGCTTTCTTGTGTCTATCTTCGGTTTAAACTAGCATCTGCAGTTCCTTCCTACACTGTATCTCTAAACTAAATTAAATGCAAGTTAAATTTAAGAGGTAATTCCATTTTTTCACGTATGGTCCAAATCCAGAGCTGTTCTGCTGCTGAATATAGGTTTTGAAAAAAATAGAATTTTCAACACTGATATCAGGCTGAGTATTTTTTTCCCACCAAGCCAAAACTGTGAGAGGATGATTCTTTGCTATTGTATGCAGGCAAAATGTCACCACAGAATGGCATCATTTTTTGTATATAAGTATAGGAGTCTTAAAACTAACTTTCAGCTTCTGGAAATTACTTCTTCCCAATGAATTGCAGCAGGCAAGAATATCATTTTTCCATTTCAGTACATATGTCAATAAAGCACTTCAGACTCTTGCAGAATCAAGGAACTGCAGATGCTGGGTAATACACAAATGTGCACAAAGTGCTGGAGTGGATGCGTCACAGGGAAAGGGAGCGGAGAGCGGGGGGGAAGGGGGGGGGGAATGGGGAGAAAGGAGGTAAAGGGTTATGAGGGGGGGATGGGTTAGTTTGAGGTACTTAAATTGGAGAATTCAATGTTCATACTGTTGGGTTGGAAGCTACCCATGCAGAATATGAGGTGCTGCTTCTCTATTTTGCGTGTGGTCTACTCTGGCAATGGAGGAAGCGCAGGACAGTAGGGTCAATATGGGAATGGGAAGGGGAATTAAAATTGTTAGCAACCAGGAGATCCACTAGGCCATGGCGGAATGAGCGCAAATGTTCAGCGAAATGGCTACCAGGTATACGTTTGGTCTCACCAATGTACAATAAACCACAACAGGAACACCGGATGCAGTAGATGAGGTTAGAGGAGGTGCACGTGAACCTGGAAGGACTGCTGAGGTCCCTGGGTGGAGGTTGAGGGAGGAAGTACTGGGACAGATGTAACATCTCTTGCAGTTGCAGGGGAACCGACTCCCTTGAAAGGTAGTGAAAAAAGATGCATCGGAAGGAACTGCAGATGCTGTTTTACATTGAATATAGACAAAATGCTGGAGGAACTCAGCGGGTCAGGCAGCATCTCTGGAGAAACGGAAAAGGTGACATTTTGAGTTGAGACCCTTCTTCAGACTGAGTGTCAGGGGAAAGAGCCAGCACCGTCATTCATTGTGACCATGGCTGATCATCCCCAATCAATACCCCGTACCATTGCCTTCTCCCCATATCCCCTGACACCGCTATCTTTGAGAACTCTATCTAGCTCTCTCTTGAAAGTATCCAGAGAATCGGCCTTCACCGCACTCTGAGGTAGAGAATTCCACACTCACAACTCTCTGTGAGAAAAAGTGTTTCCTCAAAAGGACCTTGATCCTATCATTTTGCAAGAGAACAACAATCAACTGCACACTTTCAATTATAATTTGTATGGCATATAGTACATGTAACAACAATAGTAAAACTTGAGATTGACCAAAACAGAGCAACCATCAAGGAGCACATATTTTAATGCAAAGGTTACAAAATAATTGATAAAGCATAACTTAGATTTATATGTAGGAAGGAACTGCAGATGTTGGATTACACTGGAGATAGACAAAAAATTCTGGAGTAACTCAGCGGGACAGGCAGCATCTCTGGAGGCCCTTCCCTTCAAGGTCCCGACCGGAAACGTCACCATTCCTTCTATCCAGAGATGCAGCCCGTCTCAACTTAGATTTATGTGGTTGCTCTCACAACTTCAGGCATCACTTCGAACACTCGTGAAAATGAAGCAATAGTCACTGTTTTAAGAGAGAAATATACAGCCCACAGCAAGTCCCTCCAAACAGCAATGGTATTATAGATACAAAAAGCTGGAGTAACTCAGCGGGACAGGCAGTATGAAGAAGGGTCTTGACCAGAAACATCACCCATTCCTTCTCTCCAGAGATGCTGCCTGTCTCGCTGAGTTACTCCAGCATTTTGTGACTATCTTCAGTTTAAACCAGCATCTACAGTTCCTTCCTACAGTAATGGTATTATGACTGGCTAATTTGTTTTAGTGATGGTTGGTTGAAGGCTGATAGAAATATGAAGCCCTCTCTCTTAAAAGTCTGTGAATGTTGGTCCAATTGCAAGTTTCCAGAAAGTGATTGCAGATTTTTATCAGATAAGACAAATCGAGGGAAACCTTTGAGGGTAAATTAATTTGAGATGCAGCTCTTCTCCTACCTGACTAATTACATTTACAAATCAAGAGATTGAGTGGTCTCTGTAGACAAGAGAGTCACCTACTAATACGAGGCACAGAGTTGAACAATAATTTAGTTGTTACATTGAAATCTAATTTAAAATCAAGATTTAGAAATTTCTATACACTGACACATTTAATTGTTTGCTTTGACAGATCCTGACAGTTACATCCCTAACGACAGTTACATACCTAACTCAGCACCATCGAGTTCCCACAGCCAACACACTCAGTATTCTGGTGCAGTTTATGCTTTAAATGGCTCCAATATTCAGGAGTGTTTTATTTTCTTGAGCTCTAGTTCAAACCAATGTCCATTATCACCAAATGCAAAATCCGATGTCAACTATCACAATCATACTGCATCTTTTATTTTTAATAACATTTTTATTAGAAGCCGTGTACAGTAGTATAAACCGCAGCATATGACAAAATGCATTTATTGTACATCTTCCATTTTAATTTTGACAAAAATGAAATAGAGAAAGAGAAAAAGAGCAAGAAAGAGAGAGAGTGAAAGAGCTAGTGAATGTGTAAATTCCTAAACTACCAAAGCGTGTAGTCGCAGAGTGAATAAGTAAAAACTTAAAAAAAATAAAAAGACAAAAATGTTTAAAAAATGTTTAAAAAAAGACCAAAACGTGTTGATATACCTGCATCGTTTCTCACCACACCCATCACCCTGTCCGAAAATCGGTTTAATCAGACTACATCTTAACATGCAACTTTTAAAAATTGTAGTTTTAATAAATATGCCTTGAATCTGAATGTGCCTTGATAGTTTAAGACTGTCAACTTGTTGCACAATATAGCTGAAAACAGGTTCATCACAATGTCAATCTGTCATCAGTGAGTAATCCGATTATGATTTATCAAAAACTGGCTTCCTACTGCAATTTTCTTTAAATTAGCACAGAAGATCACGGCAACTCAGATGCACAAAACGTTATTTATATTTAAAATTCTACACTTCACTAAATTAATTATAACTATTCAGAAAAAATTCAAATGAGGGGTTACTACAACCAATTTGTAACTCTAGCACATTTAAAAAAAATCATAATCCTAAACATCATGCATTCCAGAATAGCGAATTTAATACTTTCAGTCCCTTTTCTCCAATTAAAAATAAAACTGATTTTTAAGTATGAACTTTCAAATGATGCAATAAAAAGTTGAACTCACAAGACTTCTGCGTGAAATTTTTCTTCCAAGCTGGCTTTCAGGAATGCTTATGTTATACTAGTACTGCTCACAATTGCCAGAATAATTACCTGGATTACTGTCACAGTTCAACACAAACAGTTAAATTTTAGAATGAGTTTCTTATCCAGCCTTGGATTTGCAGCATGTCAAAGGCTAACCTCTATGTTTTATGAAGATGCTTGGTGAGTTGGGGCATGATGATATACCGCTTCCGAAAATAAATGAACTCATGCCTAAAAGGGCAGACAGGCACAGGGTGAAAATTAGATTTTCATTCCATGTACTGAGACCCAGAAACTGGCTACTCTCAGCTGCCTCAACCAAGTGGTCGTTGCTCATGGGTGAGCTTAAACTCTGACATTAGGCATCAATTTTCATTTTTTCCATTCTACTTTCTATTCACTAGCTGAGAAATCCTCCAACACCAACTGGGGTCTGCTAACTCGTCATTACACATGAAGAAGGGTCTCGACCCGAAACGTCACCCATTCCTTCTCTCCAGAGATGCTGCCTGTCCTGCTGAGTTACTCCAGCTTTTTGTGTCTACTTTTGGTTTAAACCAGCATCTGCAGTTCCTTTTTACACATGTGGCAACAACTGTTTGGGATGTTGGCCCATTGCTTAAACAATCAGAAGTATGTGCAAAATCATGAGCTGAATAGATTGGGTAAATGCACAGAGTCCTTTGCCGAGAGTTGGGTGAATCGAGAATCAGAGGACATAGGTTTAAGGTGAGGGGGGTAAAGATTTTAAAAGAATCTGAGGGGCAACTTTTTAAAACAAAGGGTGGTGGGTGTAATGAACGAGCTGCCAGAAGAGGTAGTTGAGGCACATACAATCACAGTGTTTAAGATACATTTAGACAGGTACATGGATGGGATAGGTTTAGAGGAATATGGTGCAGGTGGGACCACTGTAGATGGGACATGATTGTCGGTTTGGGCAAGTTGGACCAAAGGGCCTGTTTCCATGCTATATGACTAGGACCCCATGCCTAAAGTGCTTACACACCTTTCTTCTTAGGGTGTGATGTGATGGAATGTGCAGAATAAACAGCAGGTCATTCCAGGAATGGCATCAGATTTGGATGGGATATGGATAAGGACCGAGAATAATTGTAGGCCAGAGTCTGAGATGATCTGGGGAAGTTCTGAATCAGGTTGAGAGGAGTTGTGAGTTGGGAAAACAAGTGAGTTATGGAGATATATCCAGAGTCATGCACCATGAAAGGAGGCCCTTCTTTCCAACAAGCTCATGCCGACCAGCCTGCACCATCTACACTAGTTCCACCTGCCTGTGTTTGGCACATATCCCTCTATACCAATTCAATAGTTTTGTAAATATGTTATCATACCTGCCTCAACTACCTCCTTTGGCAATTCGCTCCATATACCTACCACCCTTTGTGTAAAGAATTTGCTCCTCAGGTTTTATTATATTTCTATCCAGTCAGCTAACTCTTCTTGGATCCCATGTAATCTAATCTTCCTGAGCAGTCTACCATGTGAAATCCTGTCAAACGCCTTTCATACAATCAAATCCATGTATACCATCTTTACAGCTCTGGCCTTGTAAATAGCTCATTCTAAGCTCCCCCCAGTCTAGTTTCAGTCAATAAAATAATGAATCAAGCACTTGAGCAACTAAACTTTATTTTGGATAACACAACACAAACACCCCTATACAACACCTAACCACCGCGGGTTCGATCCTTGTATCTGCTTGGCCAAGCCCTTCTAGCCTTGTGCAAACAGAGACACTCCAAAAGGTCATGCAGTCCCAAGCGCTCTTCCAGAAGATCGACAAAGGACCTCATGGGGGTTGCTTTTTATAGGTCCCTGAACCTTGATGTGGTCTCTTTATAAACCAATCAAACATATTGATAATAACAGTACATAATTGATAGTTCCCTAACCCAATAATATCATCTTATATACATTTTATTTGAGGGGAGCTTCCAGAAGGAAGCCAACATAAATGATTGATGCAACATGTGCCCTGGGATTCAAACAGTTCCCCCAAGGCTCAACATTTCAACCAATCGGCAATTAACAGGATAACCATCTCGCAACATTATATATACTATGTACACTCAGTTTGCATTGACCCAATCAGTTCTATGCATTTTCCACCTCATTATAAGAACTCTGCCGATGTCCCATTCGTCGTCAGCAGCACTTATCTGGGCCACAGACATGCTGGTACCATTCACACCTTTCGGTATTCTCCCGAGATGCTGCCTGACCCGCTGTTTTACTCCAGCACTCTGTGTCTATCTTTGATATAAACCAGCATCTGCAGTTCCTCGCTATAATATGTAAACATTGCTAGATTTGAATCTGTACTTAACTACCACTGGACTTTGTGCTTTCACAAACACATCAAGCCAGTTTAGCAGCAAGTTAGGTGAGGTTTATTATTGTCCTGTGTACTGAGATACAGCAAAACACTTTGTTTTGCAGCTATCTATACATATAAATGCAATCATGTCAAACTCAAGTTCTATAGATAAAGCAACGGGGTAGATACTAGTTGCCAAAAGCTATGTTGAAATCATCTGCCAGCAGGTATGAAGGTTTCAAATGATTCAGCATGTTTCAGATGTCCCACTTGGCAATGAAATGTATTATAAAAATTAGCTAACTCCTGCCAGTTTATTCTGACCTCGGACTAACCTCTGAATCTGCAAAATAAAAAAAACTATTAGCTTCTAACTGGCCTTCAAAAGGATCAGTAATTAGATATAAGCACATAAAAGGATACACTATTTACATGCAATTATACTTGAGCTGCAGACTGATACATTGTGTGATATGCAGTATACTGTAATTATCCTTTCCTTATAAACAGGATATCCTCTAAATTACTGAGATAAACACTGCACAATCACAATTAATATTATGAAAATCTCAAACAAAATTGATTTTGGTGACTTTGATTAGTATGGGGGAGTGCTTCTTGCTACCCACACAATTATGCATCCTGCTAACAGTTATGTACAATATTGACTGCAGCATTCATCTGTTCTCACTAGCATTTGCCACTCAATGCTCATGGTATTATCAGTACAAGCCCACACAGCCTGGGAGAATACTCAGGAGCAAGGAGTTAATTAGAGCACAGCGTACATCTAGCTGGTACTGAGCCAAATGGCAGGCTGCCAACTCCTGGTTCAATCCTTAGCCAGAAGCTATAGCAAGGGAGCTGACATAATGAGATGAATAAGCTAACATGAAGCAACGCACTTGATGAAATAGCTCCAGTAATAGGCTTTGTGGCTACTTGAGTTGATAGGCTGGATTAAGTGGCAATGAGTTGATGCTGTATTGGCAGCACTAAGTGTTTTGCTACATTACAACAGCAGTTAGACCCTAGAGGAACAGAAGTCAAATTGTTCACTCAAATATAGATGGTACTGAAGAGAGCAAACGATCCACAGGAGAAATGCTTCACCTCAGCAGCCAGTTACTCTCATTATTTTACCATTTGTCCACAAATATTTTTTTTGTCTTTTGAAGGCTGCATTAATTCTTAACTGCCAGTTCCAATTGTGAAATAACACACACAATGTTTTAAATCATGGAATGGAATTAGAAACCTCTTGCCTCCTGCAGCTTTGGTGACCAATTCGTTGTTGCCCAGGTTGTTCATTTGCAGAGAGCCACGTCGACATATCATTAAACTACTCTGACAAAAATGCGAACTGTAAATTTTGCACCGTCTCATTATGGCCTTGCTTCAGATACTGTGGATAAAGATTAGCTAACATCATTTAAGTCTGGAATGCAGCGCCACGTTGAACTAAGCATTTTCTCACCAATATATAGGATTAACATGTTGTTGCTACTGCATAGGGTTCCCCTTTCTCCACAACCAACACTGCTGAATTCTGGGAGCACGATGGAGCGTGGGTGATTAGATCACCTACGATTTAACCACCCACAGTTGTGAGAATATCACCACAAGGGGCACCGCACAATTGGCAGCCCCGCAAACAGTCTGTTTGGTTTTTCGTCTTTTTTAAATTTTTTAGTGTGTGTTAAATGCTTGTGTAAATGCAGAGCTGCCAACTCTCATGCATTGAGCGTGAGAATCATGCGTTTCGCAAAATTCTCACACTCTCACACTGATCACAGAATTTCTCACGCTCTGTCGTGAGAAATCCTGTGATCAACGAGAATTTCAAAGCTAATAGCAACTGCATAGGTCACGGGTGTTGGAGAGCCGGGGTAGAGGGAGGGATGGAGCGGGGGGAGGCAGATGCAGACGGGGAGCCGGGACTGGCGAGTGTTTTCTGGGCTGGTGAGTCGCTCGCAGCAGCTCTGGCCATGGAGCAGCCGCAGTGCAAGATTGCCGGGCCATCTGAAGCGTCGGAAACGTTGTGCCGCTGCCATGAGAGTCTCTGAGCCGAATTCGCCCTGACAGACCAGGCTGTGGCTCGAAGCATCCTGGAGGACAACCAGTGGCTGCTGGAAGTAAGTACCAAGCACTGAGTAGAAGCGGTGGAAGATATTGGCCTTCAAATGGGGGTGGTAGGAGAAAGCATCTTGCTTGCCTGCTAGATTTTCACTTACTGTAACTGCAGGAAGAATGTTCCGATGTAGGGGAAGTTCAGAATCAGGGGTCACACAGTTTAAGAAAAAGTGACAGGCCATTTAGTACTGAGATGAGGACAAATTTTCTCCACCCAGAGAGTTGTGAATCTGTGGAGATCTCTGCCACAGAAGGCAGTGGAGGCCAATTCACTGGAGGTTTTCAAGAGAGATTTACATTTAGCTCTTGGGGCTAGCAAAATCAAAAAAGGGATATGGGGAAAAAACAGGAAAGGTACTGATTTTAGATGAACAGCCATGATCATATTGAATGGCAGTGCTGGCTCGAAGGGCCGAACGGCCTATTCCTGCACCTATTTTCTATATTTCTATGCTTGAGTATATGGCAATAAAACTCAACCACTTGATTTTGAAGCATTCATGCATGGTGGAGGTATAATATAGTCATAGTCATACAGTGTGAAAACGGGCCCTTCGACGCAACTTGCCCACACCCACCAACATGTCCCAGCTACGCTACCTGCTTTTGGTCCATATCCTTCCAAACCTGTCCTCTCCATGCACCAGTCTAACTGTTTCTCAAATGTTGGGATAGTCCCTGCCTCAACTACCTCCTCTGGCAGCTTATTCAATACACCCACCACCCTTTGTGTGGAAAAAGTTACTCCTTAAAATGTTACCTCTTCAAAATACTTCAAACAAAAAGTATTGAAAATCATACTTCTACAATGCACTAAAACATGATTTTATTACATCAAATTTCAAAAAATCCCTACCATGGGCGGGGGCAGGCCACCCTTTCCCATACCCTCCCCCCGTGACCTACTCCGTCACTCTACCCCCTCGCCGAGTACCTCCAAGGCCAGTGATCAGTGATCACTCATCCCCCCCCCCCCCCCCCCCCCCCCCCAACTTTCAAAAACGCTCCGTGGCCCCTGGTTCAGACGGGGATCACTACCAGATGTGAGCAGGGAACTGAGGCCAGTTGTCCATGATGTCTGGATCCCAATGCTCAGTGCTTCGTGTTTCGGAGTTGGCTAATGTTATTGATTTGTAATTAGCCTGATTTGTAATTAGTTGACAAAAAACCTTAATTTATTAATCTGGAATATGCAGGGGGATGGGATAAGTGTAATAATAAAATGGCATGCAAGGTGTCAGGCTGTTTGTCACAACATACAGCCCCGATAATCCGTTATTTCCTTCAGTTAACTATTAGTTAAGAGCTTGTTCAAAGAAGGGACATATTTTAAAGGAGTGACAGAGATACTTGCAGGGGAATGTGTGAGGAGGTTATTATTTGTCTTTAGTTTTAGCTTGAACCAAGACATCAGAAGATTCAAAGTTTAATATAGTAATTGTGCTGATACTGACTCCAACCAACTACGTAATGAATATCATCCATTCTGGAGGTTTTATTTTTCTGATGCCATTTAAACTTCACTTGGATTTCAATCACTTCAGTGTAAAAGTAATTGGGAGTGGGGAGCATTGGAACAAAAATTTGCCCTCAGTACATATTAACTGTAATCTAATAATGTATGCATGTTGGTAGGTGCAATCAAAACAAATATATTTTTATCATTGTGTTATGAATACCACAGAAAATATTATGTACTCTCAAGATTACGTTAAATAGAATATTATTTCTTAAATATATAGTTATTGGACTTTGCATTTTGGAAAAGTCCCAGCTGAGGGGAAGACAGCAAATTACTGTAAATATTGAGGGTGAAAATGACTTCAGGACAGTTTGTCAGGAAAATGAAGGAAATGGTAACAGAATACATATACAGCTGAGTGAGTATAATTTTATGGATGAGAAATTGTGTTGAACCAATTGATGACTTATTTGACAGAGTAACTAGCATGTTAGATACCAAGGAAGCCAATGGATGAGGCAAATTCTGTTTTACAAAATTTGGTCCGTGAAGTGCCCCATAAAGGATCACCGCATTAGATAAGCACTTGTGGATTTGAGTTTAAGGCCAGGGGCTTTATGTGTGGGCCAGATATATTGTCAGTGCAGAGGAGCTAGAAGCAAGGCCAAGTGTGCATCCAGAGTCAATGTCTGGAATACTATTAGGTGTGCAGTCAAAACTGGGACAATGGGTGTTCACCACTAGGAACCTAAGCAGGTAAGCAGCTAAGATCAGGGTAGAATAGGTGGCCAGGTGTAAAGCTGGACTCAGGGTCAGGAATGAGAGAATGTATGCAATTGGAGTCAGGGTCAGGAGTAGAACAAGGTTTGCAGTGAGGCCCAGGTTGGTCAACATGGGCCAAGTGCTTGATTACAATCTGATTTCCATACATGAACACACTAAGATCATTCATGTGCTGCACCTGTTGATCAGAGCCAGCTCTACTGTGGAATGTAATTAGGAATGTAATTCAGCCTAACATTATTCGTAGCTAATCCAATTTAAAGCATAAATATTGCAATCAAGTGTAAGTTAAAAGACTGGCTACAGTTTGCACCAGATTGCACAATTTCAAGCTGAAAAATGCAAAAGCTCCATACCAATGGGAGGGAGGATGCCCCCTCCCACACCCTTCCCACACTCCCACCCCTCCCCCCTCCCCACCCCACCTCCCCTCCCCCCCCCCCCCCCCCCCCCCCCCCCTCCGCACACTCCCACCCCCCCCCCCCCCCCCCCCATCGGCCGCTGCACTCCCTCTGGCTTGGTCTCTCGCAATTTCTCATTCCCATCTCTCACCCCTAGTAAATGTTCTCCGGTTTGTTTTATGTGGGGGGAGGGGAAAACTTTTTTTTCAGTTTCCTTCCTTGCTGGAGATGTGATTAATTATCGGATCGCATTCTCCGGTTGCGCTGCGGCCTAACATCGATGGAGCTGGAGGCCTCCTCGGACTGACCTTGGGTCCCACCGCGGGGCGTGGACTTAGATCGGAGTCGATCCCTTACCTGGGATCGCTCCAACCGTGGCCTGCGGACTTTCCATTGGGAGCTTGCAGTCTCGGGAGAGGCCGTGGATGTCGGGAGCTCCAATGGAAGGCTTGACGAGCCCCGACACGGGGTTCGATCGGCCGGCGCGGGGGAGCTGAACCCCTCGATGCAAGAGGTGATCGCCTCGTCGCCGAGGCAAAACGGCGCCGGCTATGGGAGTCACGATCATCCCGTCAACGGAGCGCTCGAGGCCCCCGACCACGGGAGAGTAAAGGGAAGAGATTGAACTTTTTTTCGCCTTCCATCACAGAGAGGAATGTGGAGGAGTCACTGTGGTGGATGTTTATGTTAAAATGTGTTTTGTGTGATCCTTTGCTTTTTATCTGTATGACTGACTTGGCAAATGACATTCCTCATATGTTGCAAAACATACTTGGCTAATAAAGTATTATTGTGATTGTGATTTAAAGTTCTACTTGTGCCACTATATTCTCACTCCGTCAATAATGTCCATTTCTTAAGGTTCCATGTGGAGCAACCCTGACATTTCATAGTCACACAGCACAGAAATAGGCCCTTTTTGGGGCTGTCCCACTGCGGCAACCTAATCTGCGAGTTTAGAAGAGTTTGCCCTCAACTCAAACTTGCAGCATGGTCGACACGTGGTCCTAGGAGGTCCTATGAGGTCACTGGAACTTTCCTTCATGCTCGAGGGAAGTTTCCGCATACTCGTAGCAAATAAAAATTGGTCGGCGTGGTTCTTTTTAACTCGTTGTGCGGTGGAGTGGGGTCACTATGTAGTTACAGGCAATCAAGGGCAGCTGTAGGCAATCTCCTTGCTGACCGGGCATTTTAATTATCTCATTGGCGTTTTCAGGACCAAGTTAAATGCCTCCTAAACTTTATTAAACGTTGTCTGATTTCTTAAAATTCCTTCTCCCCCCATGCCTTCTCCCCCCCATTCTCTCCTCTTCTCCCCCCTTCTCTCTCCTCTTCTTCTTCTCTCCCTTCTCCCCCCCCCTCTCCCCTCTCTCCCCTTCTCTAACCCCCCCCCCCCCCCCCCCTCCGCGCTCTCTAAAGGACTTTGCAGCCGTCTTTTACCTTCCTGTTCATCGCGGGGTGTGAATTTCAGACCGCGCTCCACCACTTTCCCTGGCCCCCGCCTTTGCAATGTGTTTGCGTGTGTGTGTGTGTGTGTACGGTTGGTCGATCAAGCTCGCGGTTTCATCGCTGACGGTTGATCCAGCTTGAGGTTTTACAGGCGAGTGCCCTCAAACTTGAAGGTCAAAGACGCTCTTTTGAATTCGCGGATTAGGTCAACGCAGTGGGACAGCCCCTTTAGCCCAGCGCGAGAATGCCCACCAGGGTGCCCCACCTGTACTGTGTTCGTCCCCAATCCCTCTAAACCTTTCCTATCCATGTACCTGTCCAAATGTCTTTCAAATGTTATTATAGTTTCTGCCTCAACTATCTCCTCCAGCAGCTCATTCCATAAATCCACCATTCTCTGTGTGAAAAAGTTGCCCCTTAGATTCCTATTAAATCTCTTAACCAGCAATCCCCACACACTAACAATCCTACACACAATAGGAACAATTTAAAATTTTACCAGTCAATTCACCTACAAAGCAGTACTTCTTTGGAGTGTGGGAGGAAACTGGAGATACTGGAGAAAACCTACGCAGGTCATGGGGAGAACGTACAAACTCCATATAGACAATACCCCTAGTCAGGATCAAACCCAGGTCTCTAGCACTGTAAGGCAGCATCTCTACCGCTATGCCACCGTGCCGCTCACTATCAGTTATATTTCTGTAACATCTATTTGTTCAGCATCACTGAACTAAATTTCTGCACTGAATTCTGTAATTCATCGGTAGAAACAACTGCCTCTTGATGCAATTGAGGCAAATAGAGTTTTTTTTTTACCTTGAATTAGCAATCCTAACTCGAACACGAGAATGGCATTATCTGAACAACAAACATAAGTAACAATCATTTATACACGGCATAATAAATGTCATTGTCTTTGTTTATAAAACAAGCCAAATACACCTGTTGCAGATCTAAATGAATAATGTAATATTTAGTAGCCTGCTGAGGCTTATACTGTGCCTATTAATGATCATTCACTTGCAAAAAGAGGGTTCAGTCTGCTAATTAACACAAAACAGATCAGGTTTCTCTCCAAACTCAACCTCGCAAATCTAATTTAATAGGTTGCAGATGCCTACAATGAGGTTTTAGTTGATCTCCTTGATGTTGTTAATAAATACATTTCTCAACCTTCTAAAAAAAAAAGTTCATCATCATGTTGCAAACAACCTGGTGTTATCTCTAATTAATTGGATTTAATTAGTCCGCCATTGATTATTTTTGAATTGTTTTTTTTTTTAAGACATGGCTTTAAATCCCCTGTATACTTTTGTACTCAGCTTAATTATCTTTCTTACAGAAATATTACTTCTGCTTTGAAGTGCATGAGCTTGTACATGATTATATTGATCATTGTATTTAATATAGAATGTTGAAATTTGTAAACTTTGAATACTTAGTGAGGAAAATCAAAATCAATATGGACCAAGCAATTGGCAATATTGTCATAATGATGAGTGGTTCAAAAAGGCAAAACATTTCATTCCAAAGGTTTAGGCAACCAAATGTTCTATTTCTAAGCTGATAAACAATACGGAAGAGAATTTGGAGGAAATAATTAACATTTTTATGTTCCCCTTGTTCTACCTGGAATACATTGCACCCACAGTGTGCCACTGGTGGAGAGAGTGCACATGTAGGGTGTTGAAGAGTGCAAGATAAATGATTTATCTTCAACGTTGTCAATCTTCTTGCGTGCTATTGGCGCTCCACCTATCCAGCAAAGGAACGTATAATATCACACTCCTGATCTGCACATTTTTGATGATGGCGGAAAGGCTTTAAAAATGTGAACGAGTCACTCACAACAGCTTACCGAGCATCTAATCTATTCTTGAAACCATTACATCTATGAGGCTTGTAGAGTTAAATTCTGGGTCAATAATGACCTCCATCATGTTTATGTTGGAGGCCATGGGTGTATTGAGTTTCAATGGTACGTTATTGTCGCATGTTCTGAGGTACAGTGAAATTCATTTTTGTATACAGCTCAGTACAGGTATCACTATGCATAAGCATTTAGAGACATCCTAGATAAGCATCTCAGATATAGTACATGTTTATAGCAGTAGTACACTGAGACATTGTACAGAGTCGCCAAGCCAGAATAGAGAGTCACCAATTTTAGGCATACGTAGTTCCATGTCTAACTTTTGAGGGGCATGGATATTATTTGGCACGACTATCCATTCCTGAATATTGTCCTTAACTTAATACTCACAGTCATGGATTGTTTCTTTTTTTGACGAGTTATAAATAGAACTAGATCAAGGTGGAATGGTTGCTTAGCAGGAGAGTTGCTAACTTAAGGCGCCAGAGACCCTGATTTTATCCTGACTACAGGTGCTATCTGTACGGCATTTGTACATGCTCCCCATGACCGTGGAGCCTCAGTTTCTCCGGGAGCCTCAGTTTCCTCCCACATTCCTAAGACATACGGATTTGCAGGTTAATTGGCTTTGGTAAAAATTATAAGTTGTTCCCAGTGTGTAGGATGGTGCTAGTGTAGGGAGATCACTGGGCTCAGTGGGCCAAACGCCTGTTTCTAGCAATGTTACAAAATTTTGAGATTTAAAAAACCAAGTCTTCAATTTATCCCATCAGATAAAGCATAAAAAGAAGTTTAATTTGACACCTAATTCACTTTCATATCTCAAGTATTTAAAAAGTTATGGCCAATTTCATACTCGGAAATTAGCATCTTGTTCCCTATTGTTTTTCTATGGACATAACAAAAAAGCTGTGATCGTGGACAGTCAAAAGCCCTTAACTTTCTTAAAAATTCAGAGAACTGAATGAAATGTTCAGTTATCGTAGATTGAAGCATTCTGAAACAAATATAAATCAATCTTACTTGGATGACCTGAAATTAAAGCATATAATTAGTTAGTTACCCAATTGGAGCTAATTTCAAACTTCAATTACTAGATCTAAACATCTATCTATTATTTCTTAATAAATGATTAACATTTTTAAATAGCCTAAGTGTCCAAATAATATTCACAAATAATTCACAATAAAACATGATTTTTAAATCTCATTTACATTAATTTATAGGCCAAATGGAAGGAATTTAGTGTTCAATTGCTGTAAATTAAAGTAAATTTAAATCAGCTTTCTAGTGGGATCCTGTGAACGTGCTAGTTTAGAACGTTCACATTGCGGTGGATTTGTGCCCTCAAATGCCCAGAAAAATACTGCGGGATATAATGGGCCCACAATGAGCTACTCGTAACATTAAACTTTGTATAAAGGGATCTTAAGAAGCCCTTTTTAATGTAAAAATAAACAGCCTACCTTCTGTTGTCTGCTGTATGAGACCCTGCCGGTTGCCGGTGGTCGCGGGTTTAGAGGTTAATTTTTAAACTACTACAACATTTATATAAAGCCTTTAAAACTAATAATAGCTAAAGCGACGGAATATTCCAGCAATTTTCCGTTAATAATTAACTAGGCTGAACATCCTCGATTGGAACAGCCTAGGGAAAATCGCGTTTTAAACCCGCCCCCTCTAAACGGTGCCAAAATCGCGCACACACCCGCAGCGATAGATTTTCAGCGACGCTTCAGGTAGGCTTTGCAACATACCTACTGTTTCCGCACAGTATCTCTAAACTAAACTAAACTGAACTTTGTGGAATCATCAGCCAACTTGTCCACTTCCCATCTTAATGTCTATAAGGTCAGCGAAGATGTATACCAATCACTTGCTGAAAACCTTCAAGTTTTTTTCTCAAACCCAGAATTGTCAGTCCATTACAGCACCAAGAATAAATCAACAATGATAAAGGGTTTAACATGTGCACCAAAATAAAAACTTTCAGCAATTCCATCTCTATTAGACTCTAAATTATGTATCAAGCAACTGAGTCTTCATGGTTAAAATATTAAATACATATTTTTTCAGTTACTTCGTTTTTCTTTTCCATTCAAACAAGTTTGCCCTTTGTCTCAAATGTACCACAGAATCCCTGCACATTAACACTATTTTACACACACTAAGGACAATTTACACTTATACCAAACCAACTTACTTACATACATGTAAATCTTTGGAGTGTGGGAGGAAACCGAAGATCTCGGAGAAAACTCACGGGGAGAACGTACAAACTCCGTACAGACAGCATTGGTAGTCAGGATCGAACACGGGTCTCTGGTGCTGCAAGCGCTGTAAGGCAGCAACTCTATCGCTGCGCTACCATGCCGACCCCAGGATAGGATAGGTTTAGACGGTATGGGCCAAATAGGACTATTGTAGATTGGACATGTTGGTCAGAGTGGGCAGGTTGGGCTGAAATGCCTGTTCCCAAACTGTATGCCTCTATGACTCCATTGCACCCTGGTGATGGATATCTTTTGCTCAAGCGATGCATCTTTCATAATAAAGAAGTTTGCAAACTTCCTGTTTTTAGATATTTACGCTGCTGTGCTGCACTTCTGAATGGACTACTGTGTCTTGATGTAACATTCAAGATTTTGAGAGAGATTAATAGAGTAATTGTCAAGAGGCTACATCCTTCCGCTGAAGAGTTTACAACCACATGGCTAAGTTTCAAGAAATGGAATTGTCCATTCATGACAGACATTATATGAATTTTCTTCATGTAGAGGGCAGTAAAATTATTATAATTCTCTTCCTCAGAATTAGGGTGGCACGGTGGTGCAGCGATAGAGTTGCTGCCATGCAGCGAATGCAGCGCCGGAGAACCAGGTTCATTCCCGACTACGGGTGAATAGTTTGTACATTTTCCCCATAACCTGCGTGGGTTTTGTCCAAGATTTTCGGTTTCCTCCCACATTCCAAATACGTATAGGTCGGTAGGTTAATTGGCTTGGGAAATGAAAAAATTGTCCTTAAGTCTATGTAGGATAGTGTTAATGTGCGGGGATCACTGGTCAGCGCCGACCCTGTTGGGCCGAAGTGCCTGTTTCCTTGCAGTTTCTCTAAATTAAACTAAACTAATTCTATGGATGTACAGTTATTAAATAAATGTAGTTAATAATCATATCCCTGCATGGGTGAAATGTCAAAATTACTGAGTCATGCACACAATCTTTTGAGTAAAATGAGGCAAAGCAACTTCAGTCTGAAGAAGGGTTTCGACCCGAAACGTTGCCTATTTCCTTCGCTCCATAGATGCTGCCTCACCCGCTGAGTTTCTCCCGCATTTTTGTCTATCTTCGATTTTCCAGCATCTGCAGTTCCTTCTTAAACTTTGAGCCTCAGCTCATTGATTGTCAGTTTTGCTGATAAACGTTATTAAGTTTTAATAAAATCAAAACTATGAATAAACATTCCTATGTGCAATTAATTTTCTTCATGTTTTTCCTATGTGCAATGAATTTTCTTTCATTTGAAGAAATTTACGAAGGATTCAATCACAAAAAAGACATGGATGGCACAGAGGAGTAGCTGGTGGTACTGCTGCCTCATGGTGTCAGAGACCCGGGTTCGATCCTGACCTCGGACGCTGTATGTGTAGACTCTGTACTTCCTCC
The DNA here is from genome assembly GCF_028641065.1 of Leucoraja erinaceus. NCBI lineage: Eukaryota > Metazoa > Chordata > Chondrichthyes > Rajiformes > Rajidae > Leucoraja > Leucoraja erinaceus. Next base: position 29,039,497 of record NC_073377.1, on the reverse strand, counting down.
CTGTGACAGCGTGGGTTTCCTGTGAGTTTGAAGGTTTATTGGCTTCTGTAAATTGCCCCTGATATGTAGAGATTGGATGCGAAAGGATAGCATGGGGCGAATGTGAACAGGTGATAGATGGTCTGCGTGGACTATGTGGGCCGAAGGGCCTGTTTTCATGTCATATCTCTAAACATGATTATCAAGAATGAAAACCATGAGAGGAATAGATCGGGTAGATGCACAGAATCTCTTGCCCCAAGTAGGGAAATCAAGGACCAGAAGGCATAGGTTCAAGATGAAGGTGAAACAATTTAATAGGAATCTGAGGGGTGACTTTTTCACTCAAAGGGTGGCGGGTGTATGGAACAAGCTGCCAGATGAGGTAGTTGAGGCTGGGACTATCCCAATGTTTAAGAAACACTTAGACAGGTACATGGATAGGACAAGTTTGGAGGGATATGGACCAAACGCAGGGAGGTGGGACCAGTGTAGCTGGGACATGTTGGCCGGTGTGGGCAAGTTGGGCCGAAGGGCCTGTTTCCACGCTGTATCACTCTATAACTCTATGACTCTAAAAATAAAAATAACTGAATGCGGCACGATAAGTAAAGGAAAATGATTACAGGGACATAGGAACAATTATGAGCAACAATTACTTAAATTATGCATGTTCTTGCTGGAAATGAACGACTGCTTAACTCTAGAGTCTGGACCATGACAAATTGATTCATTTAGTCCAGAAATGTGTAGCCTGTGTTTAAGGAGATAAATTTAAAACTAGACTGATGGAATATTATTTAAAACAGAAGAGCAAAAATGATGAAATGCACTCTCTAGGAAGACTATGGGAGTAGAATTTGACAAATTTGATCAATTTCTTTCACAAAGTAATATCTTGGGATAGAGTACATGAGTCATTAAACATGTGGTATTTAGAGCATCCTTTGAAGTTACAGAATAAGTCTTAAATTTTGCTTGTGTTAATGGGATTTTGATTATGAAGAAAATTAGATTTGGAACACAACGGTATTTTGTCAAATTCTGTTGCGTTAATTAAGGGTCAGTATGTTTTCCTTTTACATTGTGCACTTAAGAACAATGATCTCCCTGTCATTTTCCAGCAGTCCAGGAATTTGGCTGGACATTTCCCAGCGTGAACCCTCCTTGCATCCTCAATGTAATGTCTGCATCAGTCATGCACAACATGATGATATTTCCTGTGCATTGCTTTTTAGAACAGTGAGAGGAAACGTAAAGAGTTGCCCTGTGAGCAATCAGTGCTGAGCATATGTGGGCCAACCATGTTTCAATAATATAGCACCGAAGTGGACCCGTTAAATAGGTTCATAGGGACATGGAAACAGGCACTTCGGCTCAGCTTGCCCACACCACCCAACATGCCCCATCTACATTAATCCCACCTGCCTGCCTTTGGCCCATATCCATCTAAACCCATCCTATCCATGTGCCTGTCTAAATCATTCTTAAACGTTGTGATGGTACCGGCCTCAACTACCACCCCTGGCAGCTCGTTCCATACACCCACCACCAAAAACTACGAGGGACTCGGAAGAGGGGAGTGGAGGTTGGGGCACTGAGAACAAACAGAATGAAGATGTGCCCAGTGGGGAGAAGGAAGGTGGAACCGGCTGGGGGGAGGGGTGAAGCATTCTGCCAGGTGCAGCGGCAGGCAGTAGTTTGGACTGTTCAGCACTTTAGTAACTTTGTTAGCACCAGTCACATGATGATAGTTGTGAACTGCCTCCTGTAGGTTGTTTGCAGAACAAAGCATTTCACTTGCCTGGGTACATTTGACAATAAAGTATCATTCATTCATTCAATCATTCATTTGAAATACCGCAGAATGATTTCAATGGGAGACCTGAATTTGATATTCCCTGTAGGGTTCCAGGGATGTTGGCTGCCCACCTGCTCCTTATTGTGGGTGTCCGTCTCATGCACGAGTCTTGTGATCTATAAACGTCAGCAGTCTCATTAACCATGAAGGGAGAGGAAGGATAATCACATCCAAGTCTGAAACTGCATCAACACCTCACAGCAAGAGTCCTGTCCAATATCTTCAACATTACTACATTAAATGTGGACACCACATGTAGGTGGCACAGCAGTGGAGTTGCTTCCTTACAGTTCCAGAGACCTGGGTTCAATTCTGACCTTGGGTTTAGATTAGTTTAGTTTATTGTCATCTTGTGATTAAGCCTTGTGTAATCCTCACTTCCTCAGCATGCCTGCCCCCCTCCCCATGGGCTTCTGTTTTAAGGGCCAATTATTCAAGTACCAGAAAAATAACATTTAGTTATCATGGTGACACTAAAGTAATAAGCAGGGAATAAGCCGAGACAGAAGGAACTGCAGGTTCTGGAATTTAACGTAGAACACAAAGTGCTGGAGTAACGCAGCGGGTCAGGCAGCATCTCTGGAGGATATGGTTAAGCAGCATTTTGATTCAGAACTCTTCTTCAAATTGATTGAAGTGGGGGAGAGACAGCTGGAAAACAGATGGGAATGGAACACCCCTGGTAACTGATAGGTGGATACAGTTGAGGAAGGGGTGTGATTAGCTGATAGCTGGATAAAGGCTAGAGATGAGGCTGACAAAAGGGAACTAAAGGAGACAAAAAGGGAAACAAAAGGCTGTTGATAAGGAGAGAGGAATAGGCATAACAAGCTACGAGGTTACCTGAGAAAGGTAGAATTTATGACTTGCGGCTGACAATCTTTTTAGTTGTTCCAACTCATAAATTTCTAATCAGTTTTGGTGGATATCAAACAATGTGCAGACCAGTTGTTCACAGTTCAGGGGAGAGAATAACAGGCTGGGGCACAAGTAAAGATGGTCAGATAGCAACACATTTTGACCAGTGGAGGTTGACCTTGCAAAGCCTCAAGAGACTGCAGGTGCTGGATTTGTGTAGATTCCTCTTTAAGCATTTATCGTGCTTGAGCAAGGACAATGTTTTTGCTACCTTGAGTTCACAGACATCCTCAGCCTCAGCTGCTCAGACAGTGCAAGGTTTCAATGACCACAAGTTGTAAATAACTATAACATAGCAAAAGATGCCCACCAACCTATTTAGTATAGTTTTTGTTTAGAGATACAATGTGGAAGCAGGCCCTTCTGCCTTCAGGCCCGTCGACCAGCGATCACCCTGTAAACTAGTACTACCCTTCACACTAGGGCAATTTACAGTTTCTTTTTACCAAAGCCAATTAATCTATAAATCTGCAGGTCTTTGAAGTGTGGGAGGAAACGGGAGCACCCGGAGAAACCCACGTGGCCACACGGAAAATGTGCAAACTCCGTACAGACAGCAGCTGAAATCAGGAATGAACCCGGGTTTCTGGCGCTGTAAGGCAGCAACTCTACCTCTGCGCCACCGTGCCGCCTATTATTTACAACTTATTCATGAGTTACATCTCTGGTCTGTTTTCTGGACCGTGCCTTTTTACAGTCCTGTTCCCCAGCCGCTTGCAGTGAAGCATTACAACAACATTCACAGGGGGTGTAAGGGGACAGGTGTGGTGCTGTTTGTGCATCGAGAAATCAATTGCAATACATAACAACGACCCATCCTGGACAGTGCCCGGCAGTTGATGCTGAATCTCACCCCCGACCCTCACAATACCCATCCACAGCCCAGGCGCAGACTGAACCAGAGCATCAACATGTGCCCTTTACATCTGCAAAATGTGCGATGCCGCATCTTCGGATACAACTAAAGGGTCTAAATAACAAAAAGGCCAGTGGCATTCTGTTTAGTTTAGAGATACAGCGTGGAAACAGGCCCTATGGTCCACGCCACCCAATGATCATCCCACACGCTTAGGATTGCCAACTTTCTCACTCCCAAATAAGGGACAAAAGGTCAAAATACGGGACAAATTCCCAACGGCAATTCGTAGACCGACTCGGCCATGGCTGGGTGACGGATGAGTTGGTCCGGGTGCTGGACTGCATACAAAGCCCAGTTTTCGCCCCGGGTGCCAGACTTTGCGCACAACGTCGCGATGCCTGGGCCAAAACTCCTCAGCTGGCCCGCTGGCAGGGCTTTGTGTTCTGTTGCACGCAAAGTCCTGCACCCTATCCAACTCATGAACCGATGATCGGCCATGGGAAGGAGGGGTGGTGGTGTCGGAAGTAAGCGAAGGTCTGAAGACCGGGCGGCCGACCGACGGGGCCACGGGCAAGGCGCTGCTGCTGCAATAAGTCGGGACAGGTGAAGCGGGGCCGGACGCGGTGTTCCGACCCGACAGTCCCCTCGACTCGAGTAGTAGCAGTCAAATAAGGTACAAACCAATTTAGCCCAAAATACAGGAAGTCCTGGCTAATATGGGACAGTTGGCAACCCTACATACGCTAGTGCTATCCTGCACTCTAGGGACAATTTACAGATGCCAATTAACGTACAAACCTGCACGTCTTTGGGATGTGGGAGGAAACCGGAGCATCCGGAGAAATCCCACGCGGTCACAGGGAGAAGGTACAAACACTGTACAGACAGAACCTGTAGTCTGGATTGAACGCGGGTCATTGACGCTGTGAGGTAGCAACTGTACTGCTGCATCACTGTGCCGCCCAAGCCATGGAATTTCTGGATCCGAATCTCAATCTTGCATTAAAAATCAGTAAAGGCTGGAAAAAAATAATAAAATCACTCAGCAACTCGACTATTCTGGAGGGAGTTCACAACAATTGCATTTCAAGACTGGGTCCTTCAACATAGAAACATAAAAAATAGGTGCAGGAGTAAGCCATTCGGCCCTTCGAGCCTGCACCACCATTCAATATGATCATGGCTGATCATCCAACTCAGTATTCCGTACCTGCCTTCTCTCCATACCCCCTGATCCCTTTAGCCACAAGGGCCACATCTAATTGCCTCTTAAATATAGCCAATAAACTGGCCTCAACTACCTTCAGTGGCAGGTGATGATTGGATGCAGCAAGATCAGTTTCAGTTTAGTTTCTGGTCACTTGTACCGAGGTACAGTGAAAAACCTTTGTTGTGTGTTAAGGGTAATGATTACTGGGAATGGAGGAGCAATTATCGGGGAACGATTACTTAAACTGTTCACATTGTCACCGAATAAGATAAGAATTGCTGGTCAGGAAACTTAAATTGTGGACCAAACGAAATTGTTTCATTTTGCCCAGAACTCAAGTGTGTAATCTGTGTCTAAGGACACATTTTTTAGGACATTGGAACCAGTTCTCGGGGAGGTGGGACCAGTACAAACAGGACGGTCTGCACCTGGGCTGGAATGGAACCAATGTCCTTGGGGGAGTGTTTGCTAGTGCTGTCGGGCAGGATTTAAACTAATGTGGCAGGGGATGGGTACAAGAGAAGAGAGGCAGGGAGGTGTAAAATAAGGATAGAAGCAATAGGGAGCAAGGTGAAAAGTAAAAGTGTCAGACAGACAAAACCAGGGCAAAAATCAAAAAGGGCCACTTTTCAACATAATTGTATAAGGGGTAAGAGCATTGTAAAAACAAGCCTGAAGGCTTTGTGTCTCAATGCAAGGAGTATTCGTAATAAGGTGGATGAGTTGAACGTGCAGATAGCCATTAATGATTATGATATAGTTGGGATCACGGAGACATGGCTCCAGGGTGACCAAGGCTGGGAGCTGAACATCCAGGGATATTCAATATTCAGGAGGGATCTTCTTCTTCTTTTCGTGTCTTTGAAGCTGGTTGGTTATATGACATATCCCATTCCTTTACACAGTCCTTTGTGTTTTTATTGAACACTGCAAGATCCTTTGGGCTGCACTGGTTGGGTAGTAGGGGGCAGACAAGGCTAGAGGAGACAAGGAGAGATAGAGAGAAAGGAAAAGGAGGTGGGGTAGCGTTGCTGGTTAGAGAGGAGATTAACGCAATGGAAAGGAAGGACATTAGTTTGGAGGATGTGGAATCGGTATGGGTAGAGCTGCAAAATACTAAGGGGCAGAAAACGCTGGTGGGTGTTGTGTACAGGCCACCTAACAGTAGTAGTGAAGTTGGAGATGGTATCAAACAGGAAATTAGAAATGCGTGGGACAAAGGCAAAACAGTTATAATGGGTGACTTCAATCTACATATAGATTGGATGAATCAAATTGGAAGGGTTGCTGAGGAAGAAGATTTCTTGGAATGTATGCGGGATAGTTATCAAAATCAACATTTAGAGGAACCAATGAGAGAGCAGGCTATTTTAGACTGGGTATTGAGTAATGAGGAAGGGTTAGTTAGCAGTCTTGGTGTGACATTGTTAATTCAGAAACCATGAACTTAAAGAAAGGTAACTTTGAGGGTATGAGACGTGAATTGGCCAAGATTGACTGGCAATTAATTCTAAAAGGGTTCACGGTGGATATGCAATGGAAGACATTTAAAGACTGCATGGGTGAACTACAAAAATTGTTCATCCCAGTTTGGCAAAAGAATAAATCAGGGAAGGTAGTGCATCCGTGGATAACAAGGGAAATCAGGGATAGTATCAAAGCGAAGGATGATGCGTACAAATTAGCCAGAAAAAGCAGCATACCAGAGGACTGGGAGAAAGTCAGAGACCAGCAGAGGAGGACAAAGGGCTTAATTAGGAAAGGAAAAATAGATTATGAAAGAAAACTGGCAGGGAGCATAAAAACTGACTGCAAACGTTTTTATAGATATGTGAAAAGAAAGAGATTAGTTAAAACAAATGTAGGTCCCTTGCAGTCAGAAACAGGTGAGTTGATCATGGGGAACAAGGATATGGCGGACCAATTGAATAACTACTTTGGTTCCGTCTTCACTAAGGAAGACATAAATAATCTGACGGAAATAGCAAGGGACCGCCGGTCATAGGAATTGGAGGAATTGAGTGAAATCCAGGATAGTCGGGAAGTGGTGTTGGGTAAATTGAATGGATTAAAGGCCGATAAATCCCCAGGGCCAGATAGGCTGCATCCCAGAGTACTTAAGGAAGTAGCTCCAAAAATAGTGGATGCATTAGTAATAATCTTTCAAAACTCTTTAGATTCTGGAGTAGTTCCTGAGGATTGGCGGGTAGCAAACGTAACCCCACTTTTTAAGAAGGGAGGGAGAGAGAAAACGGGGAATTACAGACCATTTAGTCTAACATCGGTAGCGGGGAAACTGCTAGAGTCAGTTATTAAAGATGGGATAGCAGCATATTTGGAAAGTGGTGAAATCATTGGACAAAGTCAGCATGGATTTACGAAAGGTAAATCATGTATGACGAATCTTATAGAATTTTTCGAGGATGTAACTAGTAGCGTGGATAGGGGAGAACCAGTGGATGTGGTGTATCTGGACTTCCAGAAGGCTTTCGACAAGGTCCCACATAAGAGATTAGTATACAAACGTAAAGCACACGGCATTGGCGGTTCAGTATTGATGTGGATAGAGAACTGGCTGGCAAACAGGAAGCAAAGAGTAGGAGTAAACGGGTCCTTTTCACAATGGCGGGCAGTGACTAGTGGGGTAGCGCAAGGCTCAGTGCTGGGACCCCTGCTATTTACAATATATATTAATGATCTGGATGAGGGAATTGAAGGCAATACCAAGTTTGCGGATGACACTAAGTTGGGGGGCAGTGTTAGCTGTGAGGAGGATGCTAGGAGACTGCAAGGTGACTTGGATAGGGTGGGTGAATGGGTTAATGTTTGGCAGATGCAGTATAATGTGGATAAATGTGAGGTTATCTATTTTGGTGGCAAAAATAGGAAAGCAGACTATTATCTAAATGGTGGCCGATTAGGAAAAGGGGAGATGCAGCGAGACCTGGGTGTCATGGTACACCAGTCATTGAAAGTAGGCATGCAGGTGCAGCAGGCAGTGAAGAAAGCGAATGGTATGTTAGCTTTCATAGCAAAAGGATTTGAGTATAGGAGCAGGGAGGTTCTACTGCAGTTGTACAGGGTCTTGGTGAGACCACATCTGGAGTATTGCGTACAGTTTTGGTCTCCAAATCTGAGAAAGGACATTATTGCCATAGATGGAGTGCAGAGAAGGTTCACCAGGCTGATTCCTGGGATGTCAGGACTGTCTTATGAAGAAAGACTAGATAGATTTGGTTTATACTCTCTAGAATTTAGGAGATTGAGAGGGGATCTTATAGAAACTTACAAAATTCTTAAGGGGTTGGACAGGCTAGATGCAGGAAGATTGTTCCCGATGTTGGGGAAGTCCAGGACAAGGGGTCACACAGCTTAAGGATAAGGGGGAAATCCTTTAAAACCGAGATGAGAAAAACTTTTTTCACACAGAGAGTGGTGAATCTCTGGAACTCTCTGCCACAGAGGATAGTTGAGGCCAGTTCATTGGCTATATTTAAGAGGGAGTTAGATGTGGCCCTTGTGGCTAAGGGGATCAGAGGGTATGGAGAGAAGGCTGGTACGAGATACTGAGTTGGATGATCAGCCATGATCATATTGAATGGCGGTGCAGGGTCGAAGGGCCGAATGGCCTACTCCTGCACCTAAATTCTATGTTTCTATATTTCTAAGGAGACAAATCCTAAAGTAATTTTGAGCAGCACGGTGATGCAGCGGTAGTGTTGCTGCCTTACAGCCTGCATGGGTTTCTCCAGGTACTCAGTTTCCTCCCACATTCCAAAGACATACAGGTTTGTTTTCGTCAGTCAAATGGCTTCAGTAAAAATTGTCCCTAGTATGTGGGATAGGGCTAGTGTACAGGGATCGCTGGTCGATGTGGACTCAGTGGACTGAAGGGCTTGTTTTCATGCTGTATCTCTAAACTAAACTAAACTAAACTAATCTGCAGAAATATTGTTCAAAAGGAAGTGGTAAAACTATGAGGTGTTCCCCCAGGAAGATCATGGGAGCAGATTTCGACCCTTGCAAATTTGATACAATTGATTTCAATTTGATTTTCAAGCACTCTGCATGAAATAATGTTTGCAGACAGAGTGTAATGAGTAGAGCCAGGATTTTGCCATAAATGCCATGTGCTTTTTCATGCCTGTTGTGATGATTTCACCAAGAATGTCTTTTTCACGATCGAGTGCCTAAATCAGCCTTTCTTTGTTGTTTTGCTAAAAGGTCATGCTATTTTCACTAATTGTACTGTGATTACAATGACGTTTTCTATGTTGACACGTTAATATTAATGTTATTATTAACGTTAACATAGTATAACTAATGAGAAAATGGCCTCCACCGGGGCAAAACAGGGGGCGCCACCGTTGGTCGTTCATTCGTTTGTGCTGCTGTCCGCTGGTTCAGCCTTTTTCAAGGTCTATTTAAGAAAGAACTGCAGATGCTGGAAAAACCGAAGGTAACCAAAAAAAAAGCTGAAGAAACTCAGCGGGTGAGGCAGCATCTATGGAGAGAAGGAATAGGCAACGTCTTGGGTCGAGACCCTTCTTCAGACTGACGTGGGGGGGTGGGGAGGGGGGGGCGGGAAAAAGAAAGGAAGAGGCGGAGACAGTAGGACTAGAAGGAGAGAAAGGGAGGAGGAGGAGGGAGAAGACAAGGGCTATCTAAAATTAAATCAATGTTGATACTGCTGAGGTGTAGACTACCCAAGCGAAATACCCAAGCTTGGCTCCTCACTACATTTACTGCTGGCTCCAGTCGCAAATCTGATTTTGAGTGATTTGTGCAAGGCATTCATTGATGCTGGAATTCCACTGTGGAAATTGGAAACAAATGTCTGAGAGGTTTTTTAGGGAAATACGCAGAGGAACATATAACAAGCGAGTCATCATTATGGAAACATTATGATGACAGCAACTTCAACATTGTTGTGCAGAAAATTAGAGATGAAGTTGCATGCAACAAAATATGGATCTCAATAGATGAGACAACCGATGCTGTGGGGAGATGTGTTGCCAATGTGGTCATCGATACACTGGAGGCAGCTCAACCTTCAAAGGAGTATTTGTTGACATTGGAAGTATTGGAGAAGTCAAACAACGCAACAATTGTTCAGTTGTTTACATCTTCACGTGCTGTACTTTGGCCAGAAGATACAAAACATGAGAATGTTCTTCTGTTTGTGCCTGATGCAGCTACGTACATGAAAAAAGCTGCTCGTGCTCTTAAACGTTTTATTCCACAAAATGTTTCATTTGACAAGGACTTCATAGAATTATCAAGCACATACATAGCTTGTTTCCAAATGTCGATCGTCTAGTTTCCAATGTCAAGAAAAGTGGCTGGGCTTGTATACTCTGCAGTTTAGAAGGATGAGAGGTGATCTTCTTGAAACATATAAGATTATTAAGGGTTTGGACATACTAGAGAAACATGTTCCCGATGTTGGGGGAGTCTAGAACCAGGGGCCACTGGTTAAGAATAAAGGGTAAATGATTTAGAACTGAGATGAGGAAACAATTTTTCATACAGAGAGTTGTGAGTCTGTGGAATTCTCTGCCTCAGAGGGCGGTGGAGACCGGTTTTCTGAATACTTTCAAGAGAGAGCTAGATAGGGCTCTTAAAGATAGCGGAGTCAGGGGATATGGGGAGATGGCAGGAACGGGGTACTGATTGGGGAAAAATCAGCCTTGATCACATTGAATGGTGGTGCAGGCTCGAAGGGCTGAATGGCCTCCTCCTGCACCTATCGTCTATTGTCTATTGTCTTCCTCAAAGCACCATGTGCAGTTGTTCAAGGAAATAGCACGCGAGATTCTGCCACCTTCTCAGCCCGTTTTGACTAGGTTGGGTACGTGGCTCTCTGCAGTACTCTACTATGTTGCAAATTTTGAAAAGATAAAAGAAATCATCAGTGAAATCATGCAGAAAAAGTCCCTCCACCGCATTCTTATGTCTATTGCTTCCAATTTTGAATAACTTGCAGGTTTTCAACATAGTAATTGACGATATCCGTAAAATTCCTGGCGATGTAGGTAAAGACATACAAGGAAAATGTGAGAGAGTGATTTTAGCTAACAAAGAAGAAATACAAAACATAGCTAAAGTTCTCAAATGTAGTTGTAAAGCACAAGATATCAACATGAATATAGTCGGTAACTTGTTTCGGGTATGCACCAGTGACCTCAACTGAGGTTGAAAGAAGTTTTTTCACAACTGAAGCATATTCTGTCTGACAGACGACATAGTTTAACACCAGATAATTTGAAAAAAATGCTAGTATTTATGTGCAACCATGGAACTTTGGTCATTTAATGTAGAATACTTTTATATTATCATTTTTAACCGTATTTTGGTGGTGGAAATACATGCCTTTTTATGCCTTTTTTTAATCAATAAATGCCTTTTCCGTACCATTTTTGTAATTTTATTTTGCCTTTTTGCCTGCTTATTTCAGAGTTTTTTAGCACCTAAACACCTTGGCTCTAGTAATGAGTAACCTGTTAATTTGTTAGTAATCTATCCAAAATATCCATGGATAAAGCCGGGTAAAATGTTTCACTTTGAAGGCATTGCTCGTTATGAGATCGCAACAATAAGAGCGGAGGGCTTTTGTAACAATAATTAACTGAGTAAAGTAGATGAGTCTATAAGGAGTAAATCAGCTTGGCACTAAGCCACTGTTTAGACTGCCCTCTGTATATTTCTCCGCTGATTCTGTAATTCTGAATGTCAAAAGGATAAATTAGAGAGCACACAAGTGAAGAACATCATTTATTCATGCTGATCCCTGAAGAGCTTCCAAGCAAGAATGATTCAGGTTCTGTTTCCAGATAATGAGTGACAACGTTCTCATTTGTGGAGCTCCAGGTTTAACACTGTTACATTTTATTTTTGTCCTTTCGATTTAATAATTTCCTCTAAGACAGCTGGGGCTGGACTCCCGAGATACCTTTGGTATCGGTGACTATCGGGATTTTTTTTTGTTACTTGCTTTCTGTGGTGTTTCACGATCAGTACACTTTTGTGAATATTGGGTCAGGGCAGTATTGTTATGTGAGCATCGACACAACGTGCAGAAGGCTGAGGAGTCCAAGTCAATGGATATTTTTAAGGCAGAGATAGATAGATTCTTGATTGGTATGAGTGTTAGGGGTTATGGGAAGAAGGGAGAATGCAGTTTAGAGGGGAAGATAGATCAGCCATAATTCAATGGCGGAGTAGACTTCATGGGCCGAATGGCCTAATTTTGCTCCTATCACATGAACATGAACATTTAATTCAGTGTGTCCGGTGATGTTTCGGGTCTGGACCCATGGATCCCAACCTGAAACATCACCCATCATTTTTCTCCAGAGATGCAGCCTGAACTACTAAGGTACACCAGCACTCTGTGTCTATCTTTGGTATATAACCAGCATCCGCAATTCCTTGCTACACATTGTCATGTGAGCCATGGTTGTATTGTGTTCCCATAATGTTCATAAGTGTGATTATGAGGTGATCTATAGGGAAGATGTTGGGCAGGCAAAGACTTTATTCCTCAGAGCGCAGGAAGACGAGGGGTGGTCTTATAGAGGTGTTTAAGATGATGAGAGGAAAAGATAGGGTGGATTCACAGAATCTTTGTCCAGAGTAGGGTAATCAAGATCCTAGAGGACATAGCGTTAAAGTGAGTGGGAAAACATTTGATAGGAACCTGAGGCAACTTTTTCACACAGATGGTGGAGAATGTATGGGATGAACTGCCAGAGGGGGTAGTTGAGGCAGGTACTATGACACATTTAAAAGACATTTAGACAGGTGCATGGACAGGAAAGGTTTAGAGGGATATGGGCCAAATGCAGGTTAACGGGACGTGTAAATGGGGCACCTTGTTCAGCACAGGCAAGTTGGGCTGAAGGGCCTGTTTCCATGCTGTGACTATAAGTGAGTTAGAAGACAATAAAATAATGGATATATAGCTCATCATGAAGGACCACAGCAAGAAAACCCAAGAAAATCTCTCTCAGCTACTATAGCAAGCCGATACAACAAAATTTGCTAACTTTTCCATGAGGTGGCTCTGGCTCTCTTACGCCCTTTTACATAATAGTGAGCATCCGGGTAATAGTGAACTACCAGGTAATAATGAACTGTGAGGCACAATATCACTGCATACATTGTAATCTTGGACAAAACACAGTGTTGGGGGATTTCAGCATGTTCAGCAGCATTTGTAGTGGCAACGGACAGATTACGTGTCAGTGTTTAATAGAAACATAGAAACATAGAAAATAGGTGCAGGAGTAGGGCATTCGGCCTTTCGAGCCTGCACCGCCATTCAATTTGATCATGGCTGATCATCCAACTCAGTATCCTGTACCTGCCTTCTCTCCATACCCCCTGATCCCTTTAGCCACAAGGGCCACATCTAACTCCCTCTTAAATATAGCCAATGAACTGGCCTCAACTACCTTCTGCGGCAGAGAATTCCAGAGATTCACCACTCTCTGTGTGAAAAAAGCTTTCCTCATCTCGGTCCTAAAAGATTTCCCCCTTATCCTTAAACTGTGACACCTTGTTCTGGACTTCCCCAACATCTGGAACAATCTTCCTGCATCTAGCCTGTCCAACCCCTTAAGAATTTTGTAAGTTTCTATATGATCCCCCCGCAATCTTCTAAATTCTAGCGAGTACAAACCGAGTCTATCCAGTCTTTCTTCATAAGAAAGTCCTGACATCCCAGGAATCAGTCTAGTGAACCTTCTCTGTACTCCCTCTATGGCAAGAATGTCTTTCCTCAGATTAGGAGACCAAAACTGTACGCAATACTCCAGGTGTGGTCTCACCAAGACCCTGTACAACTGCAGTAGAACCGCCCCCCCCCCCCCCCCCCCCCCCCCCCCCCCCCCCCCCCCCCCCCCCCCCCCCCCCCCCCCCCCCCCCCCCCCCCCCCCCCCCCCCCCCCCCCCCCCCCCCCCCCCCCCCCCCCCCCCCCCCCCCCCCCCCCCCCCCCCCCCCCCCCCCCCCCCCCCCCCCCCCCCCCCCCCCCCCCCCCCCCCCCCCCCCCCCCCCCCCCCCCCCCCCCCCCCCCCCCCCCCCCCCCCCCCCCCCCTTTCTGCTCCTACCCTGCTCCTATACTCAAATCCTTTTGTTATGAATGCTAACATACCATTCGCCTTCTTCACTGCCTGCTGCACCTGCATGCCTACTTTTAATGACTGGTGTACCATGACACCCAGGTCTCGTTGCATCTCCCCCTTTCCTAAGCGGCCACCAATCAGATAATAGTCTACTTTCCTTTTTTTACCACCAAAGTGGATAACCTCACATTTATCCACATTATACTGCATCTGCCATGCATTTGCCCACTCATCCAGCCTATCCAAGTCACCTTGCAGCCTCCTAGCATCCTCCACACAGCTAACACTGCCACCCAGCTTTGTGTCATCTGCAAACTTGGAGATGTTGCATTCAATTCCCTCGTCCAAATCATTAATATATATCGTAAATAGCTCGGGTCCCAGCACTGAGCCTTACGGTACCCCACTAGTCACTGCCTGCCATTGTGAAAAGGACCCGTTTACTCCTACTCTTTGCAGCCAAATGAACCAATCGCAATATACAAATTCTACTCTTCAAAGCAACTAAGTTGTACTTTTCAATAATAATAATAACGCCTATGGATCCACTATTATGTTTCCGAGTGTGTGAAAGAAATTATCATCCTGTTCAAAGCTACATAAAGGGGAAATTTTAACTCCATGTGCTGGGCAGAAATGGAACAGGTGAATGATTACAATTGTGGGCGCACACAACCCAAAGCATTCCCAAAAAAAAGGTAGTGGAGACATAATTAGTATTCACACACCTACATTTTATAGCCTCATTTAGAAACCTTCTAATTGAGGTTAACAATCATGATGAGTGGCTTTGTTCATGTAGTTCAGGCCGCCCCATTGCAGGAGGCTTTGGACACGGTATAGTGGAGGTTTACCAGAAAGATGCCTGGATTAAAGGGCATTAGACACAGGGAGAGGTCAGACAGACATGAATTGTATTCTCTGGAATACCAGAGGTTACGGGGAGACCCGATGGAAGTATATAAAACTATGAGAGGCATACATAGGGCAGACATTCAGAACCTATTTCCCTAGATGGAAATATCAAATACTGGAGGGCATAGCTTTAAGTTGTGAGGAGCAACATTTAAAGGAGATTTGCAGGGTAAGTTTTTTTACTCAGAGGGCGGTGAGTGCCTGGAATCCGCTGCCTGCCGGTTGTGGTGGTGGAGGAAGCAACGATTGTGGCATTTAAGAGACTTTTGGATAACCACATGGATATGCAGGGAATTGAGGAATATGGACTGTGTGCAGTAATTTTAGGGTTGGTCATAGTGTCAAGAAAAGCATAGACACCGTGGGCCAAAGGACCTTTTCCTGTGCTGTACTGTTCTATGTCCTAGATGCTCTATGCTATTAATCACACGATATTGAAACAATCCATAAAAATACATTTGACATTTGGACTGGTGCATGGATATGAAAGGTTTAGAGGGAGATGGGCCAAACTTGGGCAGGTGGGACTAATGTAGACGGTGCACCTTGTTTGGCATGGGCAAAGAAGGGCCAGTTTCTGTGCTGCATGACTCTGACTGATTTCCTTAGAGAATGCAAATCTTTCTCCAGGCTCTAAAAGGGATTTATAGGTCTGCCCTCATTTGGTTTGAGTTTCACTCCCATTCCCTTAATTCCAAAGGATTCCAGCCATGTGTTACCTGGAGTCTATTCCTTCCACATCCCTCTATCATCACTTGCATTTCATAACTCCTTCACCTTCACAGTCCAACTAAAGCCACTTCAACAGCCTCTGGAACGTTGGTACAATTTAGGAGTAACTCTCCAGCTCTTTCCAGCCGGCTTTCCTTGCTAACAATACATGTCCCCTTTAGTGTACCTGGTCAATCAGACCTCGTCTGTGTACAATCATAAGATCAGAAGACCATAAGTGACAGGAGCAAAATTAGGCCATGCGGCCCATCACTCCTACTCTGCCATTCAATCATGGCTGATCTATAACTCCCTCCTAACCCCATTCCCCTGCCTTCTCCCCATAACCCCTGACACCCGTACTAATCAAGAATCTATCTTTCTCCGCCTTAAATATATCCACTGACTTGGCCTCCACAGCCTTCTGTGGCAAAGAATCCCACTCAAAGGACACCACATTATATTTGGCGAACTTGTTTATGACGCCTACCCCTGTTAGAAATGAAACAAAACTGGAAGCCACCCGTGCCCATAGCCAACCCTACAACACTGGTGGTTCATGTGGTTCTTGCATGGGAACTGCAAAGGCCTGAACACTGAACAGGAATTCTTGAAAGGATCCAGCATTTTTTTTCTCCAGTCATTCTGCAGCAATTGGCTATTTCTGTCAACTATTTATTCATGCCTGAACTTTTGGCTGTTATGGGTCATAGTGACAAAATATTTTTTTATTATTTTAAACTTTCAAGAGACAAACTGAACTTGTGTTAAGAAATAATGAGCTTGTAGCACTAGGGTGCAATTAATAATTTAGGTGGAAAAGCTCCACAGAATTGCCCCCTGTTGTGCAAATATGGATGTAGAAAATATCTCACAAGATGTTCGACGATTGTAATTCAATAAGTAACAGCTCTGCTAGAAAAGGTTTATTTAAGGACATGAGAAATTGTGAAATAATTCAGCAATGCAGATCAGCATCACTCTGCTAAGTTAAAGCCTACATTTGAGCAGAGGATGATGGGTGTATAAAATCATGAGTGAAATAGATAGGGTGAACGCAGAGAGTCCTTTACATGGAGTAAGGAATGGAATGGAATGCTTTATTGTCACATGTGACAAGGCACAGTGAAATTCTTTGCTTGCATATAGTCACCACATACAGCGCTGACAGAGTGACAAAGAACCCCTGCCTCTCCCCTCCCTCTCCCCCGCTCCAGCAACTCCATTTCCCACCCCCTCTCCCCTCACGGCAGTCCCCCCACGACGGGTCCTCCATTGTTCTTCCTCCTCCACCCCACCCCCGGGGGAATCAAGAACCAGAGGACATCGTTTAAGGTTAAATGGGAAAGATTTAATAGGAACCTGAGGAACAACATTTTCACTCAGAGTGTGGTGAGTATATGGAACAAGCTGTCAGGAGGCATAATTAAGGCACTTAAAATAAACTTAGACAGGTGCATGGATCAGAAATCTTTAGCAGGTATGTGAAGCAAACACGGGCAAGTGGGACCAGCTTAGATGGGGCAACAGTGAGCATGGACAAGTTGAGCTGAAGCAGCACGACTCTATAACTGCAATAGGCACAACTCTTCACATACAAGAAGGTTACTTTTCTATCACGTTTACTAAATCATTTGATCAGGTACATGGATGGGTTTGGAGGCGAATGGGACAACACAGGCAAGTGGGACTCATGTAGATGGGACATATTGGTCGGCATGGGCAAGTTGGGCCGAAGGGCCTGTTTCCATGCTGTATCACTCTATGACTCTCTGAAGAATTCATGTCCCTCAATCTTCTCAAGACACTTCCACAGGAGATAATCTGCTCACTGCATAAAGTATCAATTCCACAAAGTGGAAGGTACAGAGTTTTTACCAGGGAGTGATGTTCCCTTAAGTGCAAGGCAGTTGCAACCAGAATTAGCATTTAGACCTTGCTTCTAATCAAACACTGTGAAGCTGGTAGTTTACTTTTACTAATCTACAACAGAGGTCCTCATGTTCATTTTACTTGCCACTGAGAATGGAAAGGGTGTACACAATCAATGGCCACAGAAATATCATCATAACCAATAAAATACGAAGAAGCCACAATGTTTTCAACATGCTGGATGCTGTCCATAGTTTGGAAGAAGGGAGAATGGCGATTTTATATTTGGAGGACAGAAGCTCAAATTTCCATCCAAAGATGAAACCCTCATAACATATGAGTAGTTCAGGCTGACATCCCAGATTTCTCCACCCACAAGAAATCAGATTTTACACCAGGACCATGATAACTTCCTTGTTTCTGTACCTATAATGGTTCATACTGTGTCTTGCCTTTCGGAAGTCCTAGTCTGCTGAGTTACTCCAGCACTTTGCATCCTTGAAGGTCATGATTTGCTCCATATTTGTATTGTCCACTTTCCTGGCACTTATATTCTGCTGAAATAACTGTCGACCACGAACATAGAACATAAAAAGTAAGCACAGGAACTGGCCCACAATAATAATAATAATAATAATAATAATAATAATAATAATAATAATAATAATAATAATAATGCATTTTATTTGCTTGCGCCTTTCTGGACACCCAAGGACACCTTACAGGACATAAAATCACAATACATTTATCAATATTAAAATCAAGTTGATTTAAAAAAAATAAAATTAAAAAAAATAAAGTAAAAAAAAATGTCTATGCCAAACATGATACCAACATGATAAACTAATTTTCTTTGCCTGCACATGATCCATATCCCTTCATTCCCTGCATATCTCTGTGTCTATCTGCAAGTTTCTTGAATACCATTATCATATTAGCCTCCACCAACTCTCCGAGCAGTGTGTTTCAGGAACCCACCTGAACTATGTAGAAAACCTGCTCTGCATATCTCTGTTAAAAACTTTTTTCCCCTTTTAACTCAAGGTGATGTTTGACATTTCCACTCTGGGAAAAAGATTCTGAATGTCTACTTGCAAGCCTTTACAACCCCAAACCAAGAGTACTCTAAACCAGGATCTCTGTGACACCAAGAAGGGTCTTGACCCGAAACGTCACCTATTCCTTTTCTCCAGAGATGCTGTCTGACCCGCTGATTTACTTCAGCATTTTTGTCTATCTCTGTGACTCGCTTTTGTCAGTGAAACAGGTGCGCTTGTTGTAAGAGCATGGTTGAGCCTACTTCTACTATCACAATAAAACTGTGGCTTATCTTGGAAAGGCACTGTTTAAAAGAAAGCCTAATGTCTGCACTGACCCCCTGTGTGAAATCTGCAAATATGGCCAAAATGAAAATCCTTTGGGCTGAGTGATCTTTCAGCCCAGTGAGATAATGGAAAGAATAAACACACCTGGTCAGGCAGGTCACAGCATGCTGAGCATTTAGAAAAATAAGTAGACTCCCTAATTAAATGAATGAATCCTTCCCTGCATTATGTTGAGAAGAAATAAAGATGTACATACAAAATCTATGAAGCCTGTGGATGACGGAACTTTATGTCTTGGATTTTAACATCAGCTAAACTGATGTTTAATTCTTCCATTTGATGGTATGTATCTTTCAAATCAATAAAAATAAAATAGATTTTTTTCCCTGACCCAATCTTCCTAAAGCCCAAAAGACACCTATCGACCAGCTCAATGCTTCAGTCTTTCCATCCTCTAATGAGCCCTGATGGACTAAACGGTCAAGACTGTTCACCAAATATCAGGGACTGCAGGGCATTAGCTTCCTGACAGCTAATACAATCAATATTTAATGCAAATTGCAGCTAGCATGTACTATTAGCCCCAAGCAACCTCCATGTCGCAGTCAATCCCGCATTCAAATAACCAGTAATAAGATCATGCAAATGGTGAAAGACTTTTAAAGGGGCTCTGCCCACTTTAACAGCTCTAATATAAAAATCTTCAGTTAAAGTTAAATCTTATGGGTCAATCTAAATTTAGCACAACCCTTAATATAGTTACAGCTGAGTGTAACAATTTATGCTTTACATATATTAATCTTGACTGCTGTTTTTTGTGTTTGTCCAGTTTAGATTGCGAAACTGAATTTAAAGTATCTATGGAAGCATTGTGTGTGTGTGTGTGTGTGTGTGTGTGTGTGTGTGTGTGTGTGTGTGTGTGTGTGTGTGTGTGTGTGTGTGTGTGTGTGTGTGTGTGTGTGTGTGTGTGTGTCTTTGTGTGTGTGTGTGTGTGTGTGTGTGTGTGTGTGTGTGTGTGTGTGTGTGTGTGTGTGTGTGTGTGTATTTGTGTGTGTATGTGTGTGTGTGTGTGTGTGTGTGTGTAAGACCCTGACACCAGGTTGTGTGTGTGTTGTGTGTTTGTCTGTGTTTATCCAACTGTGTGTGTGTTGTGTGTGTTTATATTCCTGACATCAGACCCACACCAGCACACACACACACACACACACACACACACACACACACACACACACACACACACACACACACACACACACACACACACACACACACACACACACACACACACACACACACACACACACACACACACACACAACAATAACAATAGTGAGATGTGAGCTCCGCATATTGCAGCTCTAATAAAGTTGAAACCCACGATCGTCCAGGAAAGGCAATGCTTTAGTTTTATTTTTGAAGACATTTCCTTGTGGCTTTCAGAACTCTATAGAGACATAAAGTGGTTGGTGCTGACATGCCTGAGTGCTGCCTGAGTGCTGGCCAGCCTGCTGAAATACTACCTGGGCAAGGGTTCCCAACACCACAGCTTTGCAGTTTTCACTGGATGGAAAACAGTGGTATTTTCACACTGATAATGGAGCATCACTGCTCTCCTAATGCCTTTGCCTTCCATTCATCTCACCAACCCTAAAAGCCTGTCCAAACACCAGCATGTTTCTTGATGGGAGCCACGTTGCAACACATCATCGTTTACTCAAGAACTAACAGATGAGCAGCTTCCCTAGTGCAATCAAGACAGTTCGTTATTTGCGGTCTAGTTGGTATTTAGTTGGTATTTATGAATGAGAATTAAGGATAAGACATTACAGATGTGATTGTGCTGGAGAGAGTGCTGTGGAGGTTCACCAGGTTGTTGTCTGGAGTGAGATTAGATAGAACATAGAGCATAGAAAATACGGCACCGAAACAAGCCACTTTGGCCCGATGGGTCCTGAACTTAAAGAAAGGTATCTTAATTGGCCAAGATAGACTGGCAATTGATTCTTAAAGGGTTGACGGTGGATATGCAATGGAAGGAATTTAAAGACTATATGGATGAACTACAACAATTGTTCATCCCAGTTTGGCAAAAGAATAAATTAGGGAAGGTAGTGCATCTGTGGATAACAAGGGAAATCAGGGACAGTATCAAAACAAAAGATGAAGCATACAAATTAGCCAGAAAAAGCAGTCTACCAGAGGACTGGGAGAAATTCAGAGTCCAGCAGAGAAGGACAAAGGTCTTAATTAGGAAAGGGAAAAGAGATTATGAAAGAAAACTGGCAGGGAACATAAAAACTGACTGCAAAAGTTTTTATAGATATGTGAAGAGGAAAAGATTAGTTAAAACAAATGTAGGTCCCTTGCAGTCAGAAACAGGTGAATTGATCACGGGGAACAAAGACATGGCAGACCAATTGAATAACTACTTTGGTTCTGTCTTCACTAAGGAAGACATAAATAATCTGCTGGAAATAGCAGGGGACCAGGGGTCAAATGAGAAGGAGGAACTGAGCGAAATCCAGGTTAGCCGGGAAGTGGTGTTAGGTAAATTGAATGGATTAAAGGCCGATAAATCCCCAGGGCCAGATTGGCTGCATCCTAGAGTAATTAAGGAAGTAGCCGCAGAAATAGTGGATGCATTAGTGATAATTTTTCAAAATTCTTTAGATTCTGGGGTAGTTCCTGAGGATTGGAGGGTAGCTAATGTAACCCCACGTTTTAAAAAGGGAGGGAGAGAGAAAAAGGGGAATTACAGACCAGTTAGTCTAAATTCGGTAGTGGGGAAACTGCTAGAGTCAGTTATTAAAGATGGGATAGCAGCACATTTGGAAAGTGGTGAAATCATTGGGCAAAGTCAGCATGGATTTATGAAAGGTAAATCATGTCTGACGAATCTTATAGAATTTTTCGAGGATGTAATTAGTAGAGTGGATAAGCGAGAACCAGTGGATGTGTTATATCGGGACTTTCAGAAGGCTTTCGACAAGGTCCCACATAAGAGATTAGAATACAAACTTAAGGCACACGGTATTGGGGGTTCAGTATTGATGTGGATAGAGAACTGGCTGGCAGACAGGAAGCAAAGAATAGGAGTAAACGGGTCCTTTTCAGAAAGGCAGGCAGTGACTAGTGAATTACCGCAAGGCTCAGTGCTGGGACCCCAGCTATTTACAATATATATTAATGATTTGGACGAGGGAATTGAATGCAACATCTCCAAGTTTGCAGATGACACAAAGCTGGGGGGCAGTGTTAGCTGTGAGGAGGATGCTAAGAGGCTGCAAAGTGACTTGGATAGGCTGGGTGAGTGGGCAAATGCATGGCAGATGCAATATAATGTGGATAAATGTGAGATTATCCACTTTGGTGGCAAAAACAGGAAAGTAGACTATTATCTGAATGGTGACCGATTAGGAAAAGGGGAGATGCAACGAGACCTTGGTGTCATGGTACACTAGTCATTGAAAGTAGGCATGCAGGTGCAGCAGGCAGTGAAGAAAGTGAATGGTATGTTAGCATTCATAGCAAAAGGATTTGAGCATAGGAGCAGGGAGGTTCTAGTGCAGTTGTACAGGGTCTTGGTGAGACCACACCTGGAGTTTTGGGCTCCTAATCTTCCTATTCTTGCCACAGAGGGAGTACAGAGAAGGTTCACCAGATTTCTGGGATGTCAGGCTTTCATATGAAGAAAGACTGGATAGACTTGGATTGTACTCACTAGAATTTAGAAGATTGAGGGGGGATCTTATAGAAACTTACAAAATTCTTAAGGGGTTGGACAGACTAGATGCAGGAAGATTGTTCGTGATGTTGGGGAAGTCCAGAACAAGGGGTCACAGTTTAAGGATAAGGGGGAAATATTTTAGGATAGAGATGAGAAAAACATTTTTCACACAAAGAGTGGTGAATCTCTGGAATTCTCTGCCACAGAAGGTAGTTGAGGCCAGTTCATTGGCTATATTTAAGAGGGTTAGATGTGGCCCTTGTGGCTCAAGGGATCAGTGGGTATGGAGAGAAGGCAGGTACGGGATACTGAGTTGGATGATCAGCCATGATCATATTGAATGGCGGTGCAGGCTCGAAGGTGCGAATGGCCTACTCCTGCACCTAATTTCTTTATTTCTATGTTTCTATGTAATATTTCCAATGCCGACTATGATGCCAAGTAAAACTAAGCTCCTTAGTTTCCTTCATTCCCTGCAAATCCATGTGCCTATCTAGAAGCCTCTTAAATGCCACTGATATATGCCTCCATCACTATCCCTGGCTGCGCATTCCAGGCAATCACCACTCTCTGAAGATTATGCCCAGCTATGCAAGTCTTCTTTCAACATTGCCTCTCTCTACTTGAAGCTATGCTTTCTACCTTTTTATATTTCCATCTGTAAAAAGGTTCTGACAGTCTACTCTATTTATGCACTTCATAATTTTATTTACCTCTATCCCATCACCCCTCAGCCTCCAGCATTCCAGAGAAAAATATTCAGGTTTGTCTAACCTATCCTTAACGCTAATTCCCTCTTAACCCAGAAGGCATTCTGGTAAACCTGCACCTTCTCCAAAGCCAGATAGGCGTGTCTTCTCTGGAGCATGAGGCTGACGAGTGACCAGAGAGCAGTATATGGTAAAACAAATACTTACATTATTTTTCCCATCGTAAGGTATCCACCTGCATCCACATATCACTCTACAGGTTTGTCTCACCCCACCTTTCTTTCAGCCTTTGGCCCACACACCTCCACCCCCACCATCTCCACCACACTGAAGAAGGTACCCGAAACATCCAGAGATGCTGCTTGACCCATTGACTTACTCTGACAATTTGTGTCTTTTTTTAAAAACCAGCAGTTCCTTGTGTCTCTCTATAAACAAGAGGGTACAGGTTTAAGGTGAGAGGTAGGAATTTTCAAAAGATCTGAGGGTAAAATGTTCCACAGACCATAGAAGGTATCTCAATGTGAGTGACTGATGCAGGGGAGTTAGACTAATCGGTGGGTGGAGAGAAAAGTGGGCAAAGAAGCCTTTTGGAATAAACTTAGTAGATTCATTGGAGGAGTCGATCGGATAGATGTTCAGTCTCTTGCCCAGAGTGGGGGAATCGAGAACAAGCAAACATAGGTTTAAGGTGAAGGGGGAAAGATTTAATATGATTCTGAGGGGGTAACTGTTTCACACAAAGGAGGTGGGTGTATGCAAAGAGCTGCCAGAAGAGCTAGTTGAGGTAACGTGATGTTTAAGAAACAATTAAACAGGTACATGGATATGACAGGTTTAGAGGGATATGGGCCAAAGACAGGCAGATCTTGTAGGTCAGAGGAGTAGATTAGATAAACGCACACTCTTGCCCAGAGTGGGGGTGTCGAGAACAAGAGAACATAGGTTTAAGGTGAAGGGGGAAAGATTTATTACGATTCTGAGGGATAACGTTTTCACACAAAGGGGGGTGGGTGTATGTAATGAGCTCCCAGAAGAGGTAGTTGAGGCCGGGACTATCATAACGTTTAAGAAACAATTAGACAGGTACATGGATAGGACAAGTTTAGAGGGATATGGGCGAAATACAGGCAGGTTGGACTAGACTTGTAGTATATGTCCCACAATAGGTGGGACATATTGGTCGATGTGGGCAGGTTGGTCCGAAGGGCGTGTTTCCACACTGTATGACTCTATGACAGAAGACCAATTTAAGACTAAATGTACAGAAGGTCCCCATCCTTGCTGCGAATATCTGCTTATTAGCATTTCTACATTGTAACTAATGTTCTTTGCCAGTTTTATTTCATTGATAAATCCATTTCATTGTTAAATGCTATTAAAGCTCAAAAAGCCCAGGAAAGCCTGAAGGATTATAGAACTAATATATTATGTTTTACAGCAGGTTATGTGGATTTTCCTCTCATGACAAGTCATTTAAGAAATAAAATTACTGCTTCAGTGGCTTCTTGCACACACTCAACATTCATCATACGACTAACCAACTGGCGATCATTTCTCAATAAAGCCCTGTAACGATTTTGCAGTCATTGATTACATTTTCTGTTACTATCGGCATGTGTTGGAGAAACATAGAACAAATCTGATCTGTTTCCATGTCACTGCTGCCACAGAAAATCAAACAAACACCCCACCCCCCCATCAATTGAAAACTGTCGTAGTGTAAGAATTAGCGGAGAGTAACTCTAAGTGTTAATCTGAAGACAGGGTTCAACAAACAGTAAGGAATTCTTCAGATATCACTCTCTCCAACATTTATGGTGTTATGGTGTTATATGAAGCCTTTTATTAGATTTCTGACGAGTAGTCACTCTTAGCTACGTATAATTTGCTGTATGTCAACTGAACCCTTCCTGCCCAATAATCACCCCCAGGTATCTATTATTTGCAATAGAAACCATTCAAACCCTCAATTAGATGCCTGCCTAGTAATCACTCCCAGGTGTATAACATTCTCTTTAATAGCACAGTTTTGGTTTGAAAATGCCTTCTGCCTCCTGAAGTTGCATTGGGGAGATGTCACATATGCACAGTTCTCATTATATGTCCCAGTTACAACACTTCAAATGAGTTTTGGTAGTCCCCCCCCCCCCCCCCCCCCCCCCCATAAAAGCAATCTTCAGAGCTGACTAACCAGAAGCTGGAGGTAACCTGACAGACTGCTGACTGAAACGCTAAATTCATATGAGAGTATTAGCTCATTAATATATAATTATGTTATTTTTATCCAGATTGTGGGTGGCATAGTGGAGAGCTGGGATAATGGTGCTGAATGGGAAAATCTTTTATCAAAGAAAATGGAGGTGGAAGTTTAAAAAAATCACCATGTGCTGTCATGAATTATGCATAACGATCAAAAGCAATTTCTTTATGTCGCTTTGCCATCAATAATGTATAGTTACAGCTTGTTTCCCACTTTATTGGTGTATGTCAAATAGTTCCTGTCTCCTGCAGCTCTCAATTTAGCGAGAGACAGCTGTGTTTAGAAGGTTATGCTCGTTAACTTTATAAAATAAATCATTATCACTATTAAAATTGTGGGATAAAGATAACACGGAGCCAATCCTTTTTGATGAATGTTGTTAGCTGAATAAGCTCAAGAGGACATTTGTGTTTATGGCCATGTGTTGAGAAATGTCATTGTTTGATTTTGCTCTGATGGATATGATAAGGCCAACTCTCTAGCACCTTATTAACTTAACATGTATCAATTTCAAGTTAAATTACTTTTTTTTGGTATTGAATCTTGTAAAGGTGTAAAAAAAAAGTGTATTTGAGTTTGATAGCGGGAGGTAAGAAAGAGTGGCAAAAGTGCCAAAGTCCAGCCAAAACGACAAAAAACAGTTAAATTGCTACAGTGGAAGCCAAGACTAGCTTCAAATGTTGTTTTTAACAATATATATTTAGTTTGTGACATCATATTATTAACAAGGACCTACGTATGATCTAGTCAATCAAGTTTTCAGCAAATAACTATTCAAAACAGTTTGACCATTGGTGTCACATGGTTACCATGAGTCAATCATCAAGCTACTCTGCCTTTCAGATGAGACTACAAATTCAAGGCCAAACCTTCTTTCTGAGCAACCACGCCATTATTTTGGATAAAAAGATATGGGAAATCCTTGCCAGTTTGCTGGCCAATATGTGCCAGACACCGAAATCATTAAATAATCCAGTAGTTACGGGTAGCACGGTGGCGCAGCGCTAGAGTTGCTGACTTACAGCGCCATGGAGACCTGGGTTTGATCCTGACTACGGTTGCTGTCTGTAGAAAGTTTGTACCTTCTCCCCGTGATCTGCGCGGGTTTTCCCCGGAAGCTCCGGTTTCCTCCCACACTCCAAATACGTACAGGTTTGTAGGCTAATTGGCTTGGTAAAATCATAAATTGTCCCTAGTGTGTGCGCAGGGTAGCGTTACTGCACGGGGGTGACTGGTCGACGCGGACTCGGTGGGCCAAAGGGCCTATTTCCACGCTGTATCTCTATAAAACTAAATGATACAGCTACACGTGTTTCACTGCCTCATTTCCTACTTTCCAATGGTGTTGAGCTGTACTATCAGCAAAGCTCATATGGAGGTCTCGAGGTTGTGAGAAGTGGTGCATAAATGTCAGATTACCTTTATTTTATTGGCGTATAACAATTTTACTAACATAGCTGACAGCCATTTTTTAAAGCTGTCTTTTGGTAACATAGATAAATTTGTATTAAATATTTATTATGGACCATCGGCATCTCACTCGCACACTAACTTTTCAAGACTAAATTATCTCAATCTTAAGCCAAACACAGCTGCTGTTTTGCCTGTGGATAAACTCACAAAGATGAGGCCTATCATGTGTGGTCTGACCTGGTTCCTAAAGTCTTTCCTGAGCACTGGGGCAGTGAGCTCCACATCCTGTGCAGCAACTCACTTGGTGGCAGTAAAGAGGGTGGCAGGAAGAGTATCATTACCAGTCAAATAACTCGGGTCATTAAAACATAATTATATAATCATTTTTGAAAATTATTATATTGCTATATGATCAAGTGATTTTTAAGAAAACATTTGTCAGGATGCATGATCATAATATTTTATGCCTTTTCCAATTTTGTAGCCAACTGCCAATCCCTCTTCAGTCTAAGCAGACCAGGAAGGTCCCAAGTAGCAAATCTGGTCTCCACTGAGAAGACTAATTACAAATGTTGCAAACTGAACACGCAGATTTGAACACGCATTAGAGTCATAGTCACACAACGTGGACACAGGCCCTTCGTCCCAACTTGCCCACACTGACCACATATCCCATCGACAGTAGTCCCACCTGCCTAGTTTGGCCCACATCCCTCTAAACCTATCCTGTTGATGTACCTGTCTAAATGTTTCTTAAACATTGCGATGGCACCCGCACCAACTATCTCCTCCAGCAGCTCGTTCCATAAAACCCTTTGTCTGAGAAAGTTGCCCCTCAGGTTCCTATTAAATCTTACCCACCTCACCTTAAATTTATGTCCTCTGGTTCTCGATTCCCCTACTCTGGGCAAGAGACTATGTGCATCTACCCTATCTATTCCTCTCATGATTTTATACACTTCTATAAGATCATTGCTAATTCTCCTGCGCTCCCTAAAAGAGAATCATAGCCTGCTCAACCTCTCCCTATAGCTCAGGCCTACGGGTCCTGGAAACATCCTCTTAAATCTTCTCTGCACCTTTTCCAGCTTGTCAACATCTTTCCTATAACTGGTGCCCAGATCTGAACACAATACTCTAAATGCAGCCTCATCAACGTCTTATACAACTGCAAATGACCTGACTTCTATACTACGCTGGTTGGAGGAAACTGAATGTAGCCAGTGTTTTCACATTGAAGAAAATTACTTGAAATTCAGGAAATTCTGGTTGTCTTCAGGTAATTTTAGGGAAATTGAATAATTTCGGGAAATTTCCGCATCCGGCCCGCAAAGGGGTGTAAAGGTAATGCACACAGCACTGCCGGTTTGGCGCTCAAAGGTTTAAACAGAGCACGGTCAGTTTTAACGAATGGAAATTTATATAAAGAGCTGTCGGCTGCAGCGTTATGAGTTCTAAATATAGCGCTACCGACTGCAGCGCTACGGGCTTTAAACATAGCGCTGTGGGTCACTGATTGTTCATGAAAATTCTCATTTTACAATGAATCTTTGGAATTCTCTTTCTCAGTGGAAGTTGAGCATTTGGTTATTTTTCAGGCAGTGCTAGAATTCTGGATAAGCCGAGTGGTGAAAAGTTACCAATGGGTGGTGGGATTGCAGTTACATTGGGAATGGCCTTGATTTTACAGAACAGTGGGTGGGCTCAAGGGGCCGAGAGGAAGAGAGGGAGGGATGGTGAGAGGGAGAGGGAGAGAGAGAGAGAAAGAGAGATAGAGAGAGGGGGAAGTGTGAGGGCGAGAGAGAGGGGAGAGAGAGGGTGAGAGGGAGAGAGAGAGAGAGGGAGAGGGGGAGAGAGAGGGAGAGAGAGAGAGAGAGAGAGAGAAGGAGGAGAGTGAGAGAGGGAGTGAGGGAGGGAGGGACGAAGTGAGGGAGAGAAGGACAGAGTAAAAAGGGGAGGGAGAGAGAGAGGGAGGGAGGGAGAGGGAAGGAGGGAGGAGGGAAAGGGAGAAGGAGAGATGTAGTGAGGAAGAGAGAGCAGAGATTGGGATACATGAGAGGTCTAGGGGCGGCACGCCCACCCCCATCCACATTAACGTGACGGAGGTGGAACGTGTTTCCAGCTTCAGGTTTCTGGGGATCAACATCTTCGATGACCTCTCTTGGACCCACAATACCTCAACTCTGGTGAAGAAGGCTCACCAGCGTCTCTTCTTCCTGAGGAGACTAAAGAAGGTCCATCTGTCTCCTCAGATTCAGGTGAACTTCTACCGCTGCACCATCGAGAGCATCCTTACCCACTGTATCACAGTATGGTATGGCAACTGCTCTGTCTCCGACCGGAAAGCACTGCAGAGGGTGGTGAAAACTGCACAACGCATCACCGGTTCCTCACTCCCCTCCATTGAGTCTGTCCAAATCAAGCGATGTCTGCGGAGGGCGCGCAGCATTGTCAAGGACTGCTCTCTCTCACCTCAGCCACAGACCGTTTACCCTCCTGCAACATTGCAACATTGCTTAGCTCTACACCCTGATGATTGCCATTCATACCCCCCCTCCCCCCCCCCAGAAAAATTGCACTACTATGTATATATATTTATTGCTCATTATTCTATGTTCGCTCTTCTGGGGGAGATGCTAACTGTATTTCGTTGTCTGTACTGTTCACTGCACAATAACAATAAAGATTGAATCTGAATGAGAGCAGGTTTTGCCTTGTTCCTTTTTGTGTTGTTAACGTGTGCCCGTGAAAAAAACCCAACAAATCGCACACAGGAAGCATTTTTGAAAATTTCAGGAAATACCATCAAATTCCAGGTAATTTGGGATTCTATTTAAGGAAAAAAAAATTTGAAGTTGAGTGCCATATTAATTCATGCCATCCAATGATCAGCCATGATCACAATGAATGTGACATGACTTCAGAATTAAGGGACAGACGTTTAGGGGTAATATGAGGGGGAACTTCTTTACTCAGAGAGTGGTAGCGGTGTGGAATGAGCTTCCGGTGGAAGTGGTGGAGGCAGGTTCATTGGTATCATTTAAAAATAAATTGGATAGGCTAATATGGATGAGAAGGGAATGGAGGGTTATGGTATGAGTGCAGGCAGGTGGGGCTAAGGGGAAAAAAAAAATTGTTCGGCACGGACTTGTAGGGCCGAGATGGCCTGTTTCCGTGCTGTAATTGTAATATGGTTATATGGTTATATGGCGGTGCTGGCTCGAAGGGCCAAATGGCCTCTTCCTGAACCTATTTTCCATGTTTCTATTAACTTCTAGTACACACCATTCCAATAACAAGAAGAACAAAGGGCCGGTAAGATGATCCGGGATCTTGCCTTTCACGGCCTCAAGATAAGTTTTGGAAGTCGCTCCCGGGGCACAAGGCAGAATGGTGGCCAGACTAGAGAGGGACAATGGTTCGCTGGATGGAGGCAATGGCTGCAAAGGGCCTTTATGGCAGCTGCAGCTCAGACTTTAAAAATGGCACAAAATCCTGGCAACTCTTGTATATAGTCTCAATGAGCTATTTCTTTGTACTCAATCTGGGATTGTGTTTATATATGGTAATAATTTATTGAACTGTAAGCAATAAAAGAATTTCACTGCACCTCGGTACATGTGATAATAAAGAACCATTGAATCATTCTGTAGTTAAATTTCAATGGTATTTTGGAAGTGACTTTATTTGGAACAATCTGAGATCAAAATTCATGCTTCAAACATAGTGAATTCAGTGTAACCCTTAGCTAATGCAGCAAGTTTTTTTACCAGAGTTGCTGTTGGCTATGTAAGACCCACACGTCAGACTCTACTGAGTCCAAAAGCCCATTAATTAAATTATTATTATTATTAAAAGCAAAGTAAAAACAGCCAAAAGCACAAATCCACATCCCATCACAGTGAGATGTAACGTGTTTGACTGTACCCCAAATCATCTCAAAGTAGCATCTTTTAGAACACTGCTGTTTTTTTTTCCTTTACATTTTCTGAATTGGAGTTAATTTCTATTGATCAGACAAATAAAAAAAATAATTGCACTTGTACAACTAGTTTCCTGCTTTAAAGTTGTTCTGCACCTTCCATAATGGAACCAAAATTCAAGCCATTTGTTAAAGATCAATAGAAATAAATAGAAATATAAAGTTAAATCATTTATTGATTAAGTGAATAGAAATATCAGCTAAAATTCAAAACAATTTATGCAATTTATTTTCATTTGTCAAATATATTAATTTGCCCTTTCTTCATTCTATGCCCCTTGTATAAAACCTTCGTTACCCAGAAATATATTGCAGTTATTTCCATCTTCCAGGTCTATGCCTTTGCCTGCCATTCGCTATTAGTGTAGACAAACCAGTGACTTTGCAGAACTAGGTTTTCATTGGTATTCAGGGGCTCATTGGTATGGAACGATCTCAGATAGAAATCTTTGCTTCAAACTCACTGAATCATGTGTAATCGCTAACCCATTAACTGGCCTTTTCCTCATGACAAGCCCAGTTTTTCTTAATCAAACTAGTGAATGAAAGTCTTGGTTTTGTTGCATTATTCATGGCAGAGGCTCTTGCTCCTTAAGTAAACATGCAGTAAATAGTGTTTCAGTCTCTTCAGATACAAACTGAAGCCTTGTTACAAACCTTGAGAACATCCTAGGTGCTAGCAGAGTGCTTCTATTACTTAATATGGAACAAACATCATTAAAAAGGTTCTCAAAGGCTCCATTGCTAGTGCACTGTTAGGTAGGTGGCACAAAACAACAGAATGTGTACGAAGGAACGGCAAATGCTGGTTTACACCAAAGATAGACACAAAATGCTGGAGTAACTCAGCATCATCACAGGCAGCATTTCTGGATAGAAGGAATGGCTGACATTTCGGGTCGAGAACCTTCGGCAGACTTAAGGGCATGCCCCACTTGGCCGTCATTCGTGCGACCTGCTAGCGTGTGAGTAGCATGTGGGTAGCGTGTGGGTAGCGCATGGGTAGCGCGGGACGGGCACATGGAGTGTAGTGGAGGAGTGTGGAGTGGCGTGGAGGAGTGGGGACTTCGTCCTGCATGAAATCTTCGCGTGCCGCCGACCTGACGCGTAACTGACGGCCAAAGTGGGACAGGCCCAAGACCTTGGCGCAGTGCAACCTCTCACCTCAAACAGCAGCAGAAGCAGGCAAACGATCGCTGAGCTAGGCCTCAGCAGGACTGGCAGCATCTCTGGAGAGAAGCAATGTGAAACATCATCCATTCCTTCTCTCCAGAGATGCTGCTGGTCCCGCTGAGTTACTCCTGCATTTTGTGTCTTCCTTCAAATGACGTCACGCGCTCCAGACAGCATGATGACACGCGTGACCATCGCGCATCAGTCACTATCGGCCTGTCGTGTAAATGACGGCCAAGTGGGATAGGCCCTTTAAGTTCCTACTTTGAAAAATCAATGCAAGAGATGACAACATTTTGTCAGCCTTTAAAATATGTGTACAGATTAACTAATTAGCAGATTGCACTTTATAAATGGTAAAACTGGAAAATAATTGCTTCAGTTCCACATGCAAAAAATGGAGATAAAATTAACACTATTCTTGCTCAAGACTAGGCATCGGATGTAGTCATTTATTTGTAGTCATGGTTTCATTTAATTAGCGATAAGAAACAAAAGGATGACAACATGCTGTCGGTGTACTCCTTACATGGGTTTTTTGTTGCATCAGGCTGGATAGCTCCTTCAAATTCACATCAAAAGCATTGCAATATAACAAGACCCAAAACATCAGGGACCTCATTTCTGTTGGAAGAGGATCCTGTGTCCACCTACAAGTTTGCAGATGATACCAGTTTGGTGGGCTGAATCACAAAAAAAGATGGAATGAAGGAAGGAGATAAGAGAACTCAGTGTTCAGTATCAGGACAATAACTTCACCCTCAATGTCAGCTAGTTATTGACTACAGGAAGTGCATGAATGGTGTAGTACATCTCCCAATCAATCAATAGTGCGGAAGTGGAAATAGTTGAGAGCTTCAAGTTCCTTGGCATTAATTTTACCAATTATCTGTCGTAGACCATCCACATTGATGCGGCAACCAAGAAGGCACACCAACTTCCTGAGGAGACTGAGAAAATTCATCATTTCTCCAGTGACTCTTATTAGTTTACAGGTACAACGTAGAAAGCATACTGTCGCGTTATATCACAGCTTTTGTTTGGGAACAGCTCTAAGACTTTGACTGCAAAATAATGCATAAACTTGGTGATGTAGCCCATCATACATACCAGACTTCCCACCAGTTACTCTTCATGCCACCTGGGAAGTACAGCCATCATAACCTGCTTCTGAACAGGCCTTCCATAAGCTATGGTACTGTCCGATTCATCTCTGCCCCATTGTGTTCATTGGATTTTATCTATGGAACTGATGTGCAACAATACTGTGAACAATATCCTGCACACCGTATGGTCCCCTTTTCTCTATCTATTATAGGTGAGTTTGACGATTGATTTATGTATAGTATAGCCATACATATAGTTATGTATAGTATGATTTATGTGTAGTATAGCCGTGATCACATTGAATGGCGGTGCTGGCTCGAAGGGCCAAATGGCTTACTCCTGTACCTATTGTCCATGGTTTATTGTCTATATCTGATCTGTTTGGATAGCATGCAAAACAAACCTTTCACTGTACCTCGCACACATGACAATAATAAACTTTAACCTTCTTATGAACACCGGAACTGAAATCTCGGAATATCTTAATTGGTGGTAATCTGCAATTGGAAATGAATTTTCCTTCCAGCTTATTTGTTGATAGGACCATGCATGTTGCATGCTTTACGTCAGTATTGAATAAATTGGTCACTACCGTACCAAGTTAGAAACAGAAGTTTCTGGAAATACACAGCAGGTCAAGCAGCAACTTCGGGAAGAGAAACAAAGCCAACCTTTCAACAAGTTCTAATGAAATGCTTGGAGCGGATGTGATAGTGTTGCCTGTCTTTCTACAGCTAACACCTGGCCTGCTGAGTGATTCCATCATGTTCTTTTTTAAGTTCAGATTTTTTAGCACCAACAGGTTTTTTTTGACATTTTTCAGTATCATGGGAAGTTATAGAGTGTGCAAACGATAATCACCTCGCCAGTATTCAAGGCAAAACCGAAAGTATGACACTCTTCTATTGTCATAATGTTTATTTTCTATTTTTCATCTATATTCTTGTCATAGAGTCATACAGTTTTACAGTGTTGATACAGGCCCTTCGGCCCAACTTGCCCACACCAGCCAACCTGTCCCATCTACACTAGTCCCCCTTGCCTGCATTTGGCCCATATCCCACTAAACCTGTCCTATCCATGTCTAAATGTTTTGATAGTAAATTGTGAAATTGCTTTCATCCCACTAGCCTGCACAGCTTATGACGCCTCCTGTGACCCCAAATATCACAGTCATGTTGACATTCTCAAAACGTATGTCTTGGCAGTAATTCATGGCATACGTTTAGTTGTACCACGGCCACATTAAACTGTCCTTGCTTGCCTCTTGCACAGAGGTAACTTCTAGCAGAAGCTCCTGGTTAGTGAACGACAAATTGTTTTCTTCCTCTCCCCTTCCTCGCCCCTTCACAATTGTCTCCAGGGATAAGGAAAATCAGCTACGAAGTTAGACTTGAGAGGCTAGTGTTCTGCATCCTGTCAGAGGGTGAAAGGACACTTGGTAGAGTTGTATGGAATTATGACAAAGTCAGGGTTAAAATAAAGCTGCTTCTTTCAGCAGGTGTTCAAAGACCAACAAGCATAAATTTAAATTTTGGAATGAGGGATAAGCTGGAAAACGGTTTATATAAAGAACAATTATGAACTCAGGATATGGACTCAGCAAAATGGATTAAAGGGACATATGGTAGATAAGCAGTGGCAGATGTTTAAAGATGTTTAACAAATTCCACTGAGATATAAAAATTCTGTGAGAGAATAAATAGATCTGTGGCTACAAAAGAAAGTTAAAGTATCAGACAAAAAGAATGCATACAATGGTGTAGAATTTATTGGGGGCAAGAAGACTGGGAAAGTTTGGGAAAGATTGGGAAAAAATGGTTTGGTAGCCAGCAGCAAAGGATGATTAAAATATAATGAGAGTAAGTCAGCAAAAAATATAAAAACACAGTACAAGATTCTATGTTAAAAAATAGATCTGCTCAGCATTCTTACCAGATGAGAATGTGGAATTAGTGTTGGGAAGGAAGGAAATGGCAGAGGCTTAGAACAAATATGTTATATGGCTTCACAGAAGAATACACAAAAAACATCCTAATAATTAATTATGATGTGGGGGCAAGTGGAAGGTTGGAGCATAAAACAATTACTTTCATTTAAATGGAAGTACTGGGCAAAGTAATGGGATTCAAAGTGCTGGGATAACTCTGCGGGTTAAGCAGCATCTCTGGAGGACATGGATAAGTGACTTTTGGGTCGGGACCTGCCCTGAAACCTCATCTCTCCAAGTTCTCCAGAGATGCTGCTCCTGAACCACTGAGTCACTTCAGCACTCTATGATTCCATGATATGTTTTCAAATATGTACCTAAAGACCCAAACAAGTTTACTAATTCTCCAATGGCACTTCTGTGATTGTTCTGAACAATGTTGGGATACTGTGGAGATAATTTACTGTGGACGACACCATGCCCTTCATACACAGAGTATTATCCAAACCTGACCCATCAGGCCATATTAATTCTTACTCCAGAGCTGGGTTTGGGCAGAAAACAGCTAACAAAGGGATTTGAAGCCATCATGATCTGGGTGTTCATCTCAAGGTTCAAGGTCTTTTATTGTCACACGTACCAATTAAGGGACTGAAATTCAATTGGCCTGTGTAGTTTAGTTTATCATTGTCACGAATACAGAGGTACAGTGAAAAGCTTTTGTTCACGTGCTGTCCAGTCAAAGAAAACTTTACACAATGTTTTAATTTGTACAGTGTCCTTTTGAACCTATTATAAATACAATACACTAATATCTATACATGAATACAATCAAGTCAACCACAGTGCACTGATAAAGGATAAAGGCTACACCATTTAGTGCAAGGATATAACATTGAAGTACTATGAAGTCCAATTAAAGATGAGGTAGATGGGAGGTCGGGACCGCAGTCAAGCTGATGAAAGGACTATTCAGTTATTTCATAACAGCCGGGAAGAAACTGTCCCTGACCAAAATAATAATTCGGAAAAAATAGGCCCTATTCAGGACCACAAATCCAATCTCTGAAGTTAATTGCTCTTTCACCAGAAAGGCTAAGCAATGGCTTCCTTTACGACATCAGCGTCACTCATTGCAGGTGATGGAAAAAGAGTGACCATATGAGGGCAAGGGTATGAGATGGACTCAATTGCTCTCCACTGGGCCAATGCGGGCAATGGACAATCATGTTAATCAATTGGGGTCAATTTGAAATTGGATGTTTTAATTTATCCAATGTCCTTTTACATCTATTATGAGGAATTTGGAAAGCAAAGACATGTTATTAAAAGCAAAAGAAAAGACAATTCATATGTTTTTTTAGTTGCTTAAGACCAAAAGAATGATTTGGAAGAAAATGGACCCTGTTCAGGTCTCCAAAGGTTACCTCTGAAGGAGTATATTAATAAGATTAATCATGTTGTTGTTATGGAGAACAGGTGTGAAGTATAACACAAGTTAAACACATTAAAAGAAGAAGGGTTAAATGGTATGTCATCTTTGAAAATTAATAAATCGTCAGGACTGGATGAAACATGTTTCAGGTGTAAATAAAAGAAACAATGAAGACTCTCATTGTATTTTTTCAATCCTCTCTGGCTAGAGAAGTGGTGCCAAAGGATTGGATTTAAAAATGATGTAAAAAAGAACGAAGGAATTTTGAAAAAAGGCCAGTTTCTTTCACTTCAGCAGTGCCCAAATCATTGAGCTATAAGACTTTCACTTAGAAAGGCACGGATTAATCGGGGGCACTCAACATTGATTTATTAAGACTAATTTAATTGCAAATTGATGGAGGGAGCGTGTGTGGAGTTTAGCACGTCTTTTGACAAGGTCTTAGTGGCATAGAGAGTTATGGAGTCATACCACAGAAACATGACCACTGTGCCTCTATCGGCCGTCAACTACCTATCAACACATGCCATTTTCTAGCTGTAAATTGAGAAACAAGGAACTGTAGATGGTGGTTTACAAAAGATACAAAGTGCTGGAGTAACTCAGTGTACCTAGCACCATCTCTGGAGAACATGGATAGGTGATGTTTCGGGTCAGCACCCTTCTTCAGGATGAATGAGAGCACTTGGCCTGTGGCCCAGTGCTCTTCAAAATTCTTCTCAAATACTGCAATGGTACCTGTTTCAACCAACCCCTACATGGACTGTATTCCACATTCCAACCACCTGGGTGACAAAATTATTGCTTAAATCCCCTTTAAATCTTATACCACTTAACTTGAGCCCATGTCACCTGGTATGAACACTTCTACTGA
The DNA here is from genome assembly GCF_028641065.1 of Leucoraja erinaceus. Taxonomy (NCBI): domain Eukaryota; kingdom Metazoa; phylum Chordata; class Chondrichthyes; order Rajiformes; family Rajidae; genus Leucoraja; species Leucoraja erinaceus. The sequence goes on along the minus strand of NC_073377.1, from coordinate 29,002,108 downwards.
GGAGGAAAATTTCTTCATTATCTACCCTATCCATGCTTGTCATAACTTTGTGTACCACCCATCTGTCTTAACATTCTCTGCACCTAGAAAAAGAAACATAGAAACATAGAAAATAGGTGCAGGAGTAGGCCATTCAATATGATCACGGCTGATCATCCAACTCAGTATCCTGTACCTGCCTTCTCTCCAAACCCCCTGATCCCTTCAGCCACAAGGGCCACACCTAACTCCCTCTTAAATATAGCCAATGAACTGGCCTCAACTACATTCTGTGGCAGAGAATTCCAGAGATTCACCACTCTCTGTGTGAAAAATGTTTTTCTCATCTCGGTCCTAAAAGATTTCCCCCTTATCCTTAAACTGTGACCCCTTGTCCTAGACTTCCCCAACATCGGGAACAATCGGAAACACAGGCTATCATTTCTCCTCAAAGCTGACACTTTGCAATATATGTGTTCAAGTGCTCAATTTCACAAGATATAGGAGCAGAATGAGACCATTCGGCCCTTCTAGTCTGCTGGTCCACGCATTTCCTGGTCAGGACAGTGAATTGAACATCAAAATTATGAGCTTCCACATGACTAACACTCTCTTATGAGAACTGATGTGGAATGTATTTTAGAAGTTCAGATAAATAACACACATATTCCCCAGTCTACTAATTAAGTCACTCTTTAAAATGTTCTTCAAGCATGGCTTATTGTTTACATATATCTCTGTTCTTTCTGATCTATTCAAAAATGTGCAAGGTAATCGTTCACTCTGTTGTTAATTATAAATTACTAATCTCACAACAATGGACATTAGGCTAACTGGTCTACAGTGTTCTGGCTTTCTGGCTCACTTACACCCCAACGTGGCATAAGCAATTTTCCAATCCAAAGAAGCGATTCGCATTTGGGGATGATGAATGATACTGTATCTACTGTACACATTCTATCACCTATTTACAGATACTGCCAGAAGTGCCACCACACGACCTAATTCACCCGCCTTCAGTCATTCTGGAAATACTCAACTGCTGACACCATACAATCCACAGATGAATTATTTTCAGCACAGTGTCATATTACGCCAGTGTAAATAGAGTATTTCCCATTTGCTAAACAATGGAAGTAGTTAGACTGCCATGGCGCTATGTGCTATATTAAAAAAATCAGCTTCACAAAAGCCAAACAACAGTGTGACACTTACCCTGAAATACGCACGTCAACTACTCTTCAGGCAAATTTCACAGTATGCTCTCATATATCGGATTGTAATACTGTACTGAAAGCAATATTATGGAAAGATGAATGACCACACTTCAGCATTCAAACTTACAAGCAGGCTGTCAGCACATGGTGTAGAATGATACAAATCCACCCAAATATGAATTATTACCCAGCTGAGTATGTCATGACAACCTGTAAGTTAGCTCTCAAGTTAAAGTGGTGTATAATGGAAAGTGTTTACTTCTGACTAGAATTGAATTCAAACCTCTTTAACAACAAAGAGTAAATGAAAAACACAATTTAGAAACTATTGCTTCCAAGAATGATCCCAACAATTGATATTTTGTTCAATAGTCTGCATTTTCTGTATATCCAGTATGCATGTCATATTTAGTTATTTCCAGTGCCCTGGAAAACATTTATTCTTCAGCCAACATCACTACATCAGATTAGCTTGCTGATTGAGGGATCTTCCTGTGTACGAGCTTACTGCTGTGTTTGCTCTAGGTTTCCTTTCACTTGAGGCACAGTCGACATGACCTTTCTTGCACAACAGCTTCAAGTGAAATGCAGGGAGCCTCGCCTTCCCCCAAACATGGTCTTTTTCTACCTCACCGCAGGCTCTGCTACTGTTTACCTGGGTGCAATGGTGTTGTACCATCCTCAAATTCAGCAGCCACAGAAATGGTGACATGCAAGTTGAGATCCCAACTAACTGATCCATAGCACAGCCGACTGCTGTGATCACCAATGTCACTCCTCTAGAAATCACAATTTTTCTAGTTGCAAAATGTTATTCCTCATCTTCAACAAATTTCCCACTGGAATGCAGCCAACCTCCTGAACAGGTTTTGGAAAATGATCAGCCTAAGGCACCCATACGTCAAGATTAAGGTCACCCCAACCTCACTAGTCGATCTGCAATGCCCAAGCAATCCTCCTTAATTCATCAATGGTGCTTTGTTATCACGTGCCAAATGCAGTGATATTCTTCTCGTGTCCCCTGATTTGGCGCCATTTCCATAGTCTGTTCTGCATGCTAGGTCTTCTGGAGGCGAGCCTCTGGATCGTTCAACGTGCCAACGTTCCTCTTCTTTCCCAGTCACATTTGTGCTCTTTGTTCACTTTCCTCCGAGCCTTGTTCCTTGTCATCGATGGCTTCCGACGCTCCGGTACTCTGGTCTTCGGGGGATGAGCAGTGGCCGGGCTCCCCAGCTACCCCCCCTCCGAACATTGTGCGCAGCACATGGGGTCCTCCAGGTGAGTTCCCGGTGTACGGCAGGCAGGGTCTTACACTTAACGTCTGTGAAAACTCAAGCCCTCTACCAATCTTCCCCCACTCTCCAACAAAACATACCCAAGAGAAGACTACTTTCCTTATCTCAGAAGACATCTCTCTCCGTGAAGCAGATATCAGGGATGAAATTCAACAACATCTTCACTCCACTAGCACAGCCTTCAAGTGAATGAGGAAAAGAAAGTTGAAGATTAAGATCTCAAACTCACTCTTAAATGCATCTTCAGTTTGGACGACCCATAGAAAACACTTCAAGGCACTGGAAAAGCCCTCGACCCCTACCCCTTGCCTGTATGGAGTTTGTACATACTCCCCGTGACCTGCGTGGGTTTTCTCCGAGATCATCAGTTTCCTCCCACACTACAAAGACGTACAGGTTTGTAGGTTAATTGGCTTGGTATAAATGTAAAATTGTCCCGAGTGTGTGTAGGATAGTGTTAATGTGTGGAGATCGCTGTACTGTGCGGATGCAGTGAGCCGAGGGGGCCTGTTTCCACGCTGTATCTCTAAGCTAAACTAAGCCCTATCCTAAGGAACCCTAAGGAACTGCAGATGCTGGTTTATACTGAAGATAGACACAAAGTGCTGAAGCAACTCAGCGCGCCAGGCAGCATCTCTGGAGAAAAGGAACAGGTGACATTTCGGGTCAGAATGATTCTTCATACCCTGCCCCATAACTGCTCAAAGTGGAGAAGGAGCATTCAGGTGTGCTGGGAACACACGGACACAGGTTAAATGGCAGAAAGAGTGCACCACCTCATAAACTATCAACCCACATACTTGCCCATCAGTGGCAAATTTGTGGCGGCCAAATGGGACTCGATGTTGGGGAAGTCCAGGACAAGGGGTCACAGCTTAAGGATAAGGGGGAAATCCTTTAAAACCGAGATGAGGAGAACTTTTTTCACACAGAGAGTGGTGAATCTCTGGAACTCTCTGCCACAGAGGGTAGTTGAGGCCAGTTCATTGGCTATATTTAAGAGGGAGTTAGATGTGGCCCTTGTGGCCAAGGGGGTCAGAGGGTATGGAGAGAAGGCAGGTACGGGATACTGAGTTGGATGATCAGCCATGATCATATTAAATGGCGGTGCAGGCTCGAAGGGCCGAATGGCCTACTCCTGCACCTAATTTCTATGTTTCTATGTTTCTATGACTCATCAATCACCTCAGAACCCACAGGTGTAAAGTGGATGGAAGAGAATGAGGAAGACGAAGAAGAGGAAATCCAGCTCTTCATTCGTCTTCACAGTTCTGTGGTTTAGTAGATCACACAGCCTTTTAGCCTTTTGAGCCTTTTGTGGTGCAGTTTTAAATTTGAATAAATGTACACCCCACCGATTCTACACCAACCAGCGATCACCCCATACATTAACATTATCCTATATTTACAATTTACTGAAGCCAATTAACCTACACACCTGTATGTCTTTGGAGTGTAGGACAAAAACAGAACACCTGGAGAAAAAACACACAGCCACAGGGAGAATGTACAAAATCCATACCGACAGCACTCACAGTCAGGATCAAACCCAGCTATCTGGCATTGTAAGGCAGCAACTCTACCACTGCGCCACTTTGCTGCCCACTCAGTATAGATTTCAGCAGGAATTCTCATGCATCAAGCAATAGGCAGGAGGGCACTTGACTGGCAGAGGGTCCCTCCCCACGAGATCCTTCATACACAGTCGGTGTCTCATCGGCAGCGCATACTGCTCTCAAGGTGGCTGCGAAGAGGATGGGAAGATCGGCCACCACTTTGTGGATCGTGGATTTACAAAGTCGATCTGGAAATGGAAACAAGGGTCCTTGTTGAGGTTCATCCCAACCACCTGCGTAACAGTAGATTATCTGATCCATGGGCAGTTCCCAGGGACCAGGGATGTACTCGGAGACGGATATCATGCTTTTGGAAGATTTGATTGGAAGATTGGAGAACCACACTCTTTCATCTGCCTGAATCTAATTTTCTTCTTCCAGTACAAATCGAATCAGTCAGGGAATGCTGCCACCCAGCATGTTCTAGGCTGCAGGAGTTCATGCTGAGGGATGCACTGAAACTTGGTGTACCTAGTGCAGACACTTTGTGCAGAAGGGCTGCAGGTAAGATCCCGTTTCCACTGGATATTGACATTCTGAAACACTTTTAAGTTTACATCATCCAAAGAGGCCCCGTGAGTGCCAATGGTGCCTTGCACAGAGAACATACTAACACCTCAAATGTATGACTTTATAGTTTTGTTTAGTTTAGTTTAGAGATACAGCGTAAAACAGGCCCTTCGGCCCACTGAATCCATGCTGACCAGCAATCATCCGTACACTAGTTCTATCTTACATACTTGGGATAACCCAATTACAGAACCCAGTTAACCTACAGAACTGCACTTTGGAATGTGGGAGGAAACCCGGAGAAAGCCCACGCAGTCACAGGGAGAATGTACAAACTCCATATAGAAAACATAGAAAAATAGGTGCAAGAGTAGGCCATTCGGCCCTTCGAGCCAACACTGCCATTCAATATGATCATGGTTGATCATCTAAAATCAGTACCCCGTTCCTCCTTTTCCCCATCCCTTGATTCCTTTAGCCCTAAGAGCTAAATCTAACTCCCTCTTGAAAACACCCAGTGAATTGGCCTCCACTGCCTTATGTGGCAGAGAATTCGACAGAATCACAACTCTCTAGATGAAAACGTTTTTCCTCATCTCTGTTGTCAATGGCCACAAATCCCTTGACTCCACTAGCCCCTAGAGTATCTAACTCTCTCTTAAATCCATCCAGTAATTTGGCCTCCACTGCCCTCTGTGGCAGGGAATTCCACAAATTCACAATTCTCTGAGTGAAAACGTTTTTCTCACCTCAGTCTTAAATGGTCACCCCTTTATTCTAAGACTGTGGCCCCTTGTTCTGGACTTACCCACCATTAGGAATATTTTTCCTGCATCTAGCTTGTCCAGTCCTTTTATAATTTTATATGTTTCTATAAGATATCCCCTCATCCTTCTAAAGTCCAGTGAATACAAGCCTAGTCTTTTCAATCTTTCCTCATATGACAGTCCTGCCATCCCAGGGATCAATGATGAATAAAAAATTCTGATGAATAAAAGTTTACTTTTGAAATTAAAAGGGGTCAAGCGACAAGCAAGCATTTGTTCTGCCACCATGGGTCTCGACCCGAAACATCACCCATTTCTTGTCTTTAGAGACGCTGCCTGTCCCGCTGAGTTACTCCAGCTTTTCGTGTCTATCTTCAGTTTAAACCAGCATCTGCAGTTCCTTCTTACACCAATCCGCCTTTGTGTAGCTGGGTAACATTCTTCCTTTCCGGTTTCTGATCCTCCTAACATAGTTGAGGAAGATCACGACAGGGCTATGGCCCAAGGTGCGGAGATGTACTGCTGGCCTTTATAGGTGGGCTACATGCAGAGACGAGGATCCCAGCAAACCCAACTCACCCTATCAGTCCATTTATCTTTCAGCGCTCCCATTGAAGTGGCAGCTGCTACCCGTGTAATGACAGAAGGGGGGGGGGGGGGGGGGGGGGGGGAGAACTTGCTTTTATGCAACATGTCCTCAGGACACGAGAAAGGACCTTACATCCAATCAATTGCTTTTGAAGTCCTATTCTTAGTTAGTAAAAGGCCTGCTGGAGACAGAGTAAGATACCACTCTGAAGTCCTACCAGGTGTTTACTGCAGGCATCCTAACTTTGATTCTTAAATGACCCAGTGCACCACTTCAACCAAGCTTATGCTCGAAAATCTCCTCATGTGATCCACTGTCAATTTATTTATTTTTGTTTGATAACACCCCTGTGAAGTGCCCGGGGACATTTTCGCTCAGTAAATGGCAACTGTATTTATGCATTTCCAGGATGTGGATGTCATCGGCAAGGTTAATAATCATTGTCCATCGCTGAGAGGGTCTGTGCGAGAGGCTGGGCTGGGCGATGGGCGGGCAGAGTTGTGAGGTGGGGAAAGGATGCTTCTGGAAAATGAGTCCCGGCCCTTCAAATCTTTAGAGACACAGCCCAGAAACAGACCCTTCAGCCCACTGAGTCCACGCTGACCCACGAATACCCCATACGATCACCCCATACACTAGCACCCTCGGTATCATTTACAATTTATTTTTACCAAAGCCAATTAATCTACAAGCCTGTGCGTCTTTGGAGTGTGGGAGGAAACCGGAGCATCCGGAGAAAACCAAGCGGTCATTGGAAGAACGTACAAACACTGTACAGGCAGCACCCTGCCCGAGTCAGGGTTGAACCTGGGTTGTCCTCTGGCACTGTAAGGCAGCAACTCAATGGCTTTGCCACTGTGCTAAACCCTGTGCCACAGTGCTGCCCTCAGAGCAGAGGAAGCAGTATATTGATACATGTAAATACAATCTCAAAACAAGAAAACTTTGTAAGATGTTAATAATCTGAATAAACAAATTTGTTAAATTTAACAATGGAAGGATGGAAATATTAAGTTAGAAAATTAAGAAAATTAATTTTCTGTTATGGTCACATTAGGAAGTTCTGCCTTCAAAGTTGTAGTTAGATTACATTCCAATTAATTGTATTTGTATATGTAGCTATGGTTGGGTATAAAATTAAAGCTTGACTCAAACCTGATGCAGGTGAATCCCATGGCGATCTGACTACATAACTTTTTCATACCCTATCTAACCCAACTCAGAGGCAATTGCAAAATAATAGGGGAACGTGAGGGAAATTATTGCAACCTGGGTTAACATTCTGAGTCAGGCTAGCACAACTTCACCTCCTCTGCAAGAGTATTTAAATCAAACCAAGCCAAACTCAAATGGTAGACACAAAATGCTGGAGTAACTCAACAGGACAGACAGCATCTCTGGAGAGAAGGAATGGGTGACGTTTCGGGTCGAGAAATCTTCTTCAGACTTTTTTGTTTCACTTTTCTTTTTATTAAAAACCACTTGAGAATGTTTTTTTAAAAACGGTGACCTGATGTCAATACTGAGCTGAGTCTGGGTTTCCTACTGAAAACCAACTTAGTTAATTTCTACATGTAAACTTATTTAAAATCACTGAAAAGGCTTAACACGACCAGGCTGAGCTACTCAATTGTAACTGCTTTATCCCAGTCATTTTTGTATTGATTCAACACCCTCTGTGCAGCCTTCTTCATTAACCATCAGTTTTGCACACATGCTAGGACTGATCTAGTGAAATGGAACTGATCTCTGAAAACTTAAATGTCAAGAGGTCTGGGACGTGACTCACTTTTGTGTACATTTTTCTGATAATTTGTGCTGATTCCACCCAGCTTATCAGGGAAAACAAGTTGGGACATAACCCCCCAAATCTTTGGTTTCTGCTATTAAGCAAGTGACCCAGCCTGAAATGCAACAATTTGCACCTGAAACATTTCTCATAACAATAAAAAGAAAAGTGTCTTTCATGATCTTGGAACGTTCTAAAGCACTTTACAACTGATGAAATGCTTTTGATGTAATTGTTGCTGTAATATTGGGAATGAGCAACAACCATTTATGCATACCTAGTTCCCACACTAGCAGCAAGAGTTGCTGTCTTACAGTGCTGAATTCATATACAGCTCACATGTGTATGTGAATACTTGGCCAATAAACTTATTTATTCATTCATTCATTCAGAGACCCAGGTTCAATCTTGACTATGGGTGCCGTCTGTATGGAGTTTATACAATCTCCCCATGACCACGTGGGTTTTCCTACGGTTGATCCAGTTTCCTCCCACACTCCAAAGACATACAGGTAGGTTAGTAATTTGTAGGTGAATTAGCTTTGGTAAAAAACGTTAATTGTCCCTAGTGTGCAGGTTAGTGTATGGGGGTGATCGCTGGTCAGTGCAGACTTAGTGGGCCGAAGGGCCTGTTATCACGCTGCATCTCTGGATCTCTGTACCTCCATAGTATTGTTATGAATAGCCTCAAAAGCGCATAGGACAGATCAGAGAGTACAATTACTGAACAAGGAGAGATGGAGAGGAAACAAGTTCTGCTGCTCAGAGGTTCAAATTTGTCTATGTACATTGGACTTTAGAATGTAACAATATTCTGGGAGCTTGCTCATTTGTAGGGGTGTCGGTAAGTCGGAATTTTTACATTGTTCCCATGGCCTGCGTGGGTTTTCTCCAGGATCTCCGGTTTCCTCCCACACTCCAAAGACGTACAGGTTTGTAGGTTAATTGGCATGGTATAATTGTAAATTGTCCCTTGTGTGTGTAAGTGTGAACGGATCGCTGGTTGGTGGGCCAAAGGGCCTGTTTCATGTTGTATCTCTAAACTAAACTAAACTATCTTATCCAATCCATGCAGAAACATCAGCGTATATTTATTTTTGTGTTTAGGTTCCTGCTGGTTGGTTCTTGAATGAAACAATCGTATGACTCATCACGAGGGTGCTGTGCAGTATCCCCAGCATTCGGCCCTTAAATACACTTGGCTCTGAAGGGCAAGGTATGTCATTTCCATGCCTGACACCAGAATACAGAAATAGACACTCTATTCTGAGCTCTCTCCCAGTGATAGATTACCAGACGCAGAGAAAATGGATCATGGATATAAATGATATCTGTCTGAAGAAGGGTCTCGACCCGAAACGTCACCCATTCCTTCTCTCCAGAAATGCTGCCTGTCCCACTTAGTTACTCCAGCCCTTTGTGTCTATCTATGGGTAATCTCAAAGCCTCCTGCAGGAATCACTGACTCATGAAATCCCAAAATGGAGAAGGAGCCTTCGAGATGGTGTTGGGAACCTCAAATTCCTTTATCAGGAGTACACAGAACACACGGAAATCCACCCATCCCATCAAAAGCCTTTCACCGTTTGCAGTCCATCAATGGCACATTGGCTGCCTGAAGCCCACCAAACTGGAATGAAACTAGGCCCTCATTGGCTCTATGGGGCTGCCTTAGATAGAAGAGGGTGCCATCAATTGAGCCATAGCATGCAAATCAATTGTGAGAACAACAAGATTTCGCAGAACAATCCTTTCACCTTCTACAAGGTGAAGTCAGGAGGTAGCTCGAATGTCAGCGGAGCATCACTCCCTGATGAGCTCAATGCGTTTTACGCACGCTTTGACAGGGAGAACACTGATGTGCCTTCCTGAGCCTCCATTCGCAATGATGGTATTTCGGTCACAGTCACAGAGGTCAACGTCAAAAAATCCTTCAGACGGGTGAATCCTCGGAAAGCGCCTGGACCTGATGGTATACCCGGCCGTGTTCTAAAAACCTGTGCAGACCAACTGGCTGGAGTTTTTACGGATATTTTCAACCTCTCACTTCTGAGGTCTGAGGTCCCCACCTGCTTTAAAAGGGCATCAATAATACCGGTGCCCAAGAAGAGCAAGGTGACATGCCTCAATGACTATCAACCAGTGGCACTAATGTCTGTGGTGATGAAGTGCTTCGAGAGGTTGATCATGGCGCAAATCAAATCATACCTCGACATAAAACGTGGACCCACTGCAGTTCGCTTACCGCCACAACACATCAATGGTGGATGCGATCTCGCTGGCCCTCCACTCCGCTCTGGACCACTTGGACAACTAAAACTCATATGTCAGGCTGTTATTCATTGACTACAGCTCGGCATTTAATACCATCATCCCCTCCAAGCTGGTTACCAAGCTCTCAGAACTGGGTCTCTGCGCATCCCTCTGCAATTGGATCCTCGACTTCCTCATTCACAGACCGCAGTCTGTTGGTATTGGTGGAAATGTGTCAGCCTCGATAACAATCAGCACGGGAGCACCTCAAGGCTGCGTGCTCAGCCCCCTGCTATACTTCACTCTATACTCATGACTGCGTATCCGGTCATAGTGAAAACTCCATCATCAAGTTTGCCGACGACACCCCTGTTGTGGGATGTTTCACTGATGGGGACCAGTCAGAGTATAGAAGTGAGATTGATCGACTGACCAAATGGTGCTAGCACAATAACCTGGCCCTCACCACCAGCTAAAGCAAAGAACTGATTGTGAACTTTGGAAGGGGGAGAATGGGGACACACAGTCCCATTTATATCAATGGGTCAATGGTGGAAAGGGTCAAGAGCTTCAAATTCCTGGGTGTGCATATTTCTGAAGATCTCTCCTGGCCCCAGAACTGATGCAATTATAAAGAAAGCACATCAGTGCCTCTACTTCCTGTAGAGGCACTGTAGAAGATTACGGAGAGTCGGTATGTCAAGGAGGACTCTCTCTAACTTCTACAGGTGCACAGTAGAGAGCATGCTGACCGGTTGCATCATGGCTTGGTTCGGCAACTTGGGCGCCCAGGAGCAGAAAAGACTACAAAAAGTAGTAAACACTGCTCAGTCCATCATCGGCTCTGACCTTCCTACCATTGAGGGGATTTATCGCAGTCGCTGCCTCAAAAAGGCTGGCAGCAACATCAAGGACCCACACCATCCTGGCCACACACTCATCTCCCCACTGCCCTCAGGTAGAAGGTACAGGAGCCTGAAATCTGCAACATCCAGGTTCAGGGACAGCTACTTCCCCACAGCCATCAGACTATTAAACTCAACTCAAACAAAAATCTGAACTTTAATAGCATATTGCACTTTATATGCTTATTTATGTGTGCGTATATATATTAAATGCTATATGGACACACTGATCTGTTCTGTATTTATTTATGCCTACAATATTCTGTTGTGCTGCAGCAAGCAGGAATTTCATTGTCCTATCTTGGACACATGACAATAAACTCTCTCTTGAACTCGCTATAAAATGTAGACACCAGTAGGTGCAGAGTCTGGTTTACAAAATAAAGACACCAAGTGTTGGTATAAAGATGGGTCAGGCAGTCTCTGGAGAACGTGGATACGGTGATGTTTCAGGTCAGGTTCCTTCTTCAGGCTGATTGTCGTCAAGGGGGCGAAAGCTGGACGAGAGGTGGGGGGGGCAGAACAAAGCCTGGAATGTAATAGTCTGAAGAAGGGTTTCGGCCCGAAACGTCGCCTATTTCCATAAATGCTGCTGCACCCGTTGAGTTTCTCCAGCATTTTTGTGTACCCTGGAATGTAATAGGTGGATGCAGGTGAGAAATAAAACGTTTCCAGGGCACAACTTTTGTAGCTGCATGCCTTTTCCAATTTCAGCACAAAATCGTGTTCTGTGGACAGAGTGCACAGTAGATAGAGAAAGGTTGGCAGTGGTTTCACACACAAAAAAACTAAATCAGTGGGGGATGGAAGACAGGCAGACAAAGAAGCAATAAGGATCAGTGTAGTATTTGTAGCCACTGAATAGGCACAACAGGAAAGGTCAAGCTTCAGCCCTTTCATGTCAACTAAGTGATGCTGCCTCTTTAAGGAATGCAATGTCTCAAAAAAGTTTTATTAACAATTGCACTTTGAAAGCCAAGCTTTTGTGTCCCTGTCCCACCCCACCCTCCCAATAAATGTTGGCTGGTTTGTCTGGTCTCTCGTGGGAGGCTGCAGACATTCTTTTGGTGATTGATAGTTTTTACACGTGTTCTCTATGGCGTGAGTAACTCTCATGTGTCTGCTGGTTATACAGCAGGGCTCTCTTTCTCTTTTCGTGCTCCTGAGGAAAAAAAGTCGAACAAAGAAAAAGAGTTCACCAAAAGTGTGTCAGGAGACAGAAGGCAGGGATGGAGACGGCTCTTGCTGAAAATAAAGGCGATACTTGTTTGTTGTCTGAATTGATTAGTATTAGGCAGGTCGTGCACCAGTATTCACACTTGTACGCTCACACACACACACGCACATGCAAATGCACATGCACACACACGCACGTACGTACGCACACGCACCCACACACACATGCACGCACATGCAAACGCACACACACACACACACACACACACACACACACACACACACACACACACACACACACACACACACACACACACACACACACACACACACACACACACACACACACACACACACACGCACAGCACGCACGCACACACACACACATCTCACGTCCACCCTAAGCTGAGGAAATACTCTGTTCGTGCTCTGGTACAAATTCTCACGTTTGCTCGCATAAGGAAGGCGTGGAAGTTGCTAAATCAAAGAGGTTAATGACCTGATTAAATAAACTGGTTTGCCCAGTGACAATATCCAGTAAGCAAAAATAGAACTGTGGAATTTCAGCATTTATGTTGGTATTAGGTATGCACGGGGGGTGGGGGGGGGGGGAATGGTGGAAATATCTGTTAATTTCTAACGACCTTCAGCCCTTCCCCCCTCCCTCCCCTCCTCCGCCACCCTAACCTACCCCATCCCAATGCACACATTAGGCCCACTAAGACAGCGGGAATGAATGCTGTAAACAGAGAGGAAATAAAAAATGTAGAACTGCTGTGGTTTCCAGACATGAATGCATCTGAATCTAAAAGGACAGAGATAAAGAAACAAGGAGCCCTTTTTAAAACAAAAACACAATTTCAACCTGCTTCTGCCCAGTCTAAAGATACATCTTTTACTATCTCCCTTGTCTTTCTAATCCGGGTTCTGTTCATGCTACTTCGGGATTCGGAAACTGGGTTGACATTCGAGTGGAAGCGAAGTTACAAACCTGTTACTGATTTTCACCGGCACACCAGTGAAAAATGCTTCCTGGGTTCACACCACAATGGCCTGGTTCAAATTATGAGATTAAGCTTCCGTTCACAGCCTTATCATCTCCTTTTTGGACATGACCTGCTTTAAATTAGAGGAGCTGTGAATGGATCTGAACAACGGAGTGGATTTGTCAGCAGGACTAGATAGTTACTGACGAACCAAACTAAAGTTGTCGTAGCCATTAATGATCAGAAGGGGAAAACAACATGAGCCTGTTTCTTTGGCCTGGATGACTGGTAAACACAAGTAATCTCTTTGCCCACTGGTCTGTATTGATACATATTCCAATTTGTCCTTTCTGCCATACCTTTCCCTTAAAAACAGAATGAACCTAATCATTTTTAATCTTCCAATGCCAGCATGTTCTTAGTGGGACTGAAGGTGAAGTTCTTGAACCTCTAGCTGTCATTGTTGGTTCACATATTGCCGACTGAGACTGAAGCAGGACATGGCATCATTCTCACAATCGTTTTATTTCCTTTATATGCTACAGCCTTGATAAAGAGTAAAAATAATTCAGACAAGAGTAATTCACTTTCAAGAGAGAGTTAGATAGTTAGAAAGTTGACAAAAAGTGCTGGGGAAACTCAGCGGGTGATGCAGCATCTATGGAGAAAAGGAGTAGGTAACGTTTTGGATAGAGACCCTTCTTCAGACTGAGGTCGGGGGGGGGAGGGCGGGGAAAAAAATAAAATAAAGTTAGATAATTAGATATAACTCTTAGGGCTAACAGAGTCAAGGGATATGAGGAGAAACCAGGAACAGGGTACTGATTTTGGATGATCAGCCATGATCATATTGAATGGCGGTGCTGGCTCGAAGGACCAAATGGTCTACTGCTGCACCTATTTTCTATTTTTCTATGTTAACATTCGCTTTGGTATGAGTACATGAGAATAAAGAGGGGCTCGGCGTGGGGGGGGGGGGGCTGCCAAGACCAAAGAGGGCCATTGGGACTCCATTAAACACTTGTAACTTTGTCAGGGCCCTATACATGCTGGCTCTTTGCATACTTTGTGTATGGTACGTAAAGCAAAGAATTTCACTGTGACGTGTCACATGTGATATTAAAGTATCAATCAACCAATCAATTAAGTTTACTGATAACTAGACCTATTTTTACAAATTCCGAATGTCTTAATAACCATATAACCATATAACCATATAACAATTACAGCACGGAAACAGGCCATCTCGACCCTTCTAGTCCGTGCCGAACACATAATCTCCCCTAGTCCCATATACCTGCGCTCAGAACATAACTCTCCATTCCCTTCCCATCCATATAACTATCCAATTTATTTTTAAATGATAAAAACGAACCTGCCTCCACCACCTTCACTGGAAGCTCATTCCACACAGCCACCACTCTCTGAGTAAAGAAAATTAATAAGGGTTCCAACCTGAAATGTCACCTATCCATGTTCTCCAGAGATGAAGAACTGGCAATGCTGGTTTATACCGACGATAGACACTAAGTGCTAGAGTAATTCAGTGGGTCAGGCAGCATCTCTGGGGAAAAGGATAGATGACATTTCGGGTCGGGACTCTTCTTCAGATATTCAGAATTGGTAAATATAGGTCTGATTATCAGTACCCAAGTGTTGTTCCTCCAGTTTGCATGTGATCTCACTCTGGCAATGGAAGGGGCCCCAGATTGAAAGGTCAGTGTGGGAATGGGAATAGAAAGATATGTTAAAATAGAGATCCCATATGCCTTGGCGGACTGAGCGCAAGTGCTTGACAAAACAGATGCCTAGTCTACATTTGGTCTCTCTCGATGTAGAGGAGGCCACAATGGGAATACCGAATGCAGTCTCCCTGGAAAGACTGCTGCTTAACGAGGATCACCTCCATCCAGGTGTTGCAACTCCTGCAGTTGCTAAGAAAAGTACCTGGAGAGGAGGTGATTTTTGTGGGAAGGGATGAGTGACCCACGGAGTTACAGACAGCGCGGTCTCTGTGGAAGGCGGAAAGCGGTGGGGAAGGGAAGTTGTGGCGGGTGGTGGATATCACAGATTGGAAGGATATGGGTTATATGAAGACAGATAAGTTGGTTTGGCACAGAGATAGTGGGCTGAAACCCTGTTTTTGTGCTGTACTGTTCTAAATGTGATACTAAAGAGGCTATTAGATAAACACATGGATATGTAGGGCATGGAGGGATATGGATCATGTGCATGTAAATGCGACTAGTTTAGCTTGACTTTGTGTCCAGCAAAGACATTATGGGCCGAAGGGCCTCTTCCTATGAGGTTCTATGTTCTAGGTTCTATGAAACCTTGACATTAAAAAATCTCTGGGTACAAGAATGAAGCCTCACAATCATCTGTAGTATTTCTGAGTGAGGGGAAATAATCTAAAAAATCATTATTATCACATTTGGCTCTGCAAAAATGACTGGTAATTGTATAGTACTGAACAACTGTTACGTAGTTGAATTTCAAACAGCATGACCTTCGGGGTCAAGATTAACAGGATAGTGTAGTATTAAGACATCTTGGGTCGATAGCCTTTAGTTCTAACCCTATAATGAGCCCACATCCCCAAACACAGCAGTGAGGGAAACAGTGTTCTTCAACAAACTTGTATCTCCCTTAGTTATTTTGTCATGCGCACCTCGTTCCATGCACTCTTCTCATATTGCATTCAGGGAACTTTGTTCATGTATCAGGAAGAATGCTCAGAGGATGTCAACATTTGACATTGAGCATTTCACATTGTTGATTCTATTCCTGTTCTTACTTGATATCTTCCCATCTGTAAGGTCTAAGGATTGATATTCCTGGTTTTAGCCCAACATGAATAGGGTGGCACAGTGGCGTAGTGGTAGAGTTGCTTCCTTACTGCATTGTGACCGGGTGCTCTGGTTTCATCCCACACCCCAACGATGTGTAGGTTTGAAGGTTAATTAGCTTTGGTAAATTGTCCCCAGCTTGCGTAGGATGGAACTAATGTACAGTTCAGCGTGGATTTGGTGGGCCGCAGGGCCTGTTTCCACACTGTATCTCGAAAGTCTAAAGTCTAATGAGCCTTTAATGGAACTTTGCCCTGGAATATCTTATGAAGTTATTAGAGCTCCAATGTACGTTCACTGATCACTGCACATGTCAATATTACCACCATGTAACATGCACCAGCCAAAGGCAAGAGTCACTCTTTTGTTCCTTCTGATGGGTCCAGTGAGAAGCTCAGGCGAAAGTGACAGCCCAGTACATTAGTGCACAGATGTTTGTTTGCGGTGTGTGGCTGGTGGCATTGAACAGGTGACCGACCATATAACAAGTTAGGGATGTGGAATGTGAAGAATGCGAGAGGTTACTCAGACAGCTTCATTTCCAGGGCTCCAGCTGCCATCTGTTAGCTTAACAACCACAGTGCAATTGTGCCTACAACCAACCACACACTGGCAATGTCCAGCATCCCAAACAATATGTGGTGCCCAATGAAAGCCAGTCCTTATTGGGTGCGGGCTCAGGGGAGATGGTCAAGCTCAGAGAAATCTATAACTTCCCATGCATGTTTTTTTAATGACCATAAGTAGCCATGTAATATCAATAGGTGGAGAGTACACTAAAAATATGGAATAAAAGGAACTGCAGATGCTGGTTTATACCAAAGAGGGACACACAATGCTGGAGGAGCAAAAGCAGGCCAAGCATTGCCTAATCCACTGAGATACTCCAGAATTTTATGTCCAACTTTACCATTATGGTCTGGTTTCCTAATATTACTGAGTACTAATTTATTCTATTATTGGTTAAAAGATATATATATATATATATATATATGTATATATTAATTGTGTAATTGTATGCCACAAAATCATGAGAGGAAAAGATTGAGTAAACGAACAGTGTTTTGCCCAGAGTAGGGGAATCAAGAACCAGAGGAAATAAGTTTAAGCTGAGTTGGGAAAGATTTAGTAGGAACCTGAGGTGTAACTATTTTTACACACAGGTTGGTGGGTATATGGAATGAGCTGCCGGAAGAGGTAATTGAAGCAGATAATGTTTAAGAAGCATTTAGACAGGTACATGGGTATGATAAGTTTAGAGGGATATGGGCCAAACGCAGGCAGATGGGACTAGTGTAGATGGGGCATGTTGGTTGGTGTGGGCAAATTGGGCCGAAGGGCCCGTTTCCATGCTGTTTGACTCCATGACACTCCGTACCTCATTAATGGATCTACAGTGCTGCAGCAAGTAAGAATTTCACTGTTCCGTTCCTGGTACATATGACAATTAGAGACTCTTTGACACTCTCCTCACCACCTGGAATGGAGCCATGGGCATCTAACTAACAGTCTTTAGAGGGATACTACAAGCTTATTAAGAGAAAGGTATGTTTTCAGTTGACGAGATTCTACCTTCCTCCAGTGGCGAGCTGTCAGTGAACATACCCGATAGTGGGAATGTGGCTCTGAGCTCAGGGTTCTCTGCAGGAACGAGCTCTCTGTGCACCACCAACCAAGTCCCCTCAGAGTGCTGGCTCATCATCGGCCGGGAGGACACACTAAGGCCGGATGCACCAAGACCCAGTGGCCAGTATGGGAGAAGTCGCAGAGCTGCCCTGATCTCCAGGACCAGCAGGATGGAGCCGGTGTTGACGACAAACGAGACGGGTGGGGAGCAAGGGATTCGTGAACAAGAGGACATAAGTTTGTGAGGAGGTAAAGCAGAGGAGAGGAACTGGGGTCTGGGAACCTTCAAACTCTGTTGCGGGAGGCGCCCCCGAGGCACAAAATGTGGACAGGTGAGGAGAGGGACGTCGGTTCACAGGGCGATCCACACATCTGAGAGCAATGGCTGGAGACCCACAACCAGGCCTGAGGTTTGCCTGGATCAGGCACCGCTCATAAGAACTAGACGTGGACTGGATTTTCAAAATGGCACCAACACATGGCACCTCTTGCATGCGGGTTCAGTGGACTCGGTTGGAGAGATATGGGAGGTGGAGGCAGGTGTTCCTGGGCAGGGGCAAGAGTGGATGTTCTCATTACTGTTCTCATGCTTCCCCAAATGTTGCCTGGATCTAAGCATGATTTATTTTTCACACAGAGAGTGGTGAATCTCTGGAACTCTCTGCCACAGAGGGTAGTTGAGGCCAGTTCATTGGCTATATTTAAGAGGGAGTTAGATGTGGCCCTTGTGGCTAAGGGGATCAGGGGGTATGGAGAGAAGGCAGGTACGGGATACTGAGTTGGATGATCAGCCATGATCATATTGAATGGCGGTGCAGGCTCGAAGGGCCGAATACTCCTGCACCTAATTTCTATGTTTCATGTTTCTATGTTTTCTATGATCTCACCTCCAGTCGTATAGACGTTGGAAAGACATTACGCTCACTGACAGACTCATTTTCTGAGGTGATAAAACAACAGGAGGACCTCAGCAGTCAGAGGTCGACCCACACATCCAAGGGAAGGAGATGGCTGGCGGGAGACCTGCGGCAGCCTGGGGCTTGCCTGGAACGGCCACTGCTCATAACAACTAGAGCACGGACTAGAATTTGGAAATGGCGCCAAAACATGGCACATCAACCACACAGACTCAGTAGACCATTTGTGTATAATTACTCATCGGTGACGTGCTTAAGTATGGGAATACTCCACTGGACTGCTTTTAAGTAAAGAATTTCACTGTGTCAGCACCTCGTACACGTGACAATAAAAGCACTGTCTAATCATCTAACCACCATCTGTGGAAGTTTCGAGTCAGGACCCTGCATCAGAACTTTTCTGAAGTGTTATACTGCCCTGTGTATGGGTGTCTCTCACACCAGCCACAGACTGTTTACCCTCCTCCCATCCGGGAGGCGCTACAGGTCTCTCCGTTGCCGGATCAGCAGGTTCAGGAACAGCTTCTTCCCTGCGGGCGATTACACAACTTAACTCTGCACCTTGGTGATTGCCAGTCACCCCCCCTCAGACACTCCTTCTCCCAGAAAAATTGCACTATTGCTAATATGTGCATATATATATTTTGCTGTTCCATTACTCTATGTTCGCTCTTCTGGGTGAGATGCTAACTGCATTTCGTTGTCTCTGTATTGTACACTGCACAATGACAATAAAGAGATTGAATCTGAATCTGAATCTGATCTCATAAATGATAGCAGCAGAATTAGGCCTTTTGGCCCATCAAGTCTACTCCACCATTCAGTCATGGCTGATCTATCTCCCCCTCCTAACCCCATTCTCCTGCCTTCTCCCCATAATTCCAGACACCCATACTGATCAAGAATCTATCTATCTCTACCCTAAAAATATCCATTCACTTGTCCTCCAAAGCAGCAAATCTTTATTAGACGATACATTCAGTGCCTTTAAAGACTCAAGAGCAAGTCATTTTAATTTGAGTAATGGCAGAAACTAAAAAAGACATTAACAACTCCAAAATATTTAGTGTGGTATGATAAGTCTGAAAACGAAACTACGAATAAAAAGCTGATCAATACCATCACTCATTTAAACCTTGGGTCATATTGAATCAGGTAAAAATTATATCAGTGTCAAAAGCAATTTTCCTCCCTATGAATTACAGAACACTTGTTTGTGGACCAAGGCGATGTTGGAACACATCCAAAACACACTGCACAGCAGCCGAGTAATTGACAATTTACTCCCATCTGGAACTCCACGGCTTATAAAGGTTTACATGAGCTCTGCAAAGTAGAGCAAGGTGTACTTCGATCAACTGCAGGCAAACCAATGCTTGTTTATAGGTGCAAAAAGATGTAGCTCAACAGGTCAGACAGCATCTCTGGAGAAAAGGAATAGGTGATGTTTTGGGTCCTTCTTCAGACTCGACCCGAAATGTCACCTATTCCTTTTCTCCAGTGATGATCAGCATGTCCCATCAACACGTCACACCTGCCTTTGTTTGGCCCATATCCCTCTAAACCTTGCTGAAGAAGGGATTTGGCCCGAAACATTGCCTATTTTCTTCGCTCCATAGATGCTGCTGCACCCGCTGAGTTTCTTCAGCTTTTTTGTGCACCTTCCCTTTAAACCTATGCTAACCATGTATTTGTCTACATGTTTCTTAAACGTTGCGATAGTACCTGCCTCACTACCTCCTCTGGCAGCTCATTTCACATACCTACCAGCCTTTGTGTAAAAAAGGTATCCCTCCAGTTCCACCTAAATCTTTCCCCCCTCATCTTAAACCCATGTCCTCTGTTTCTCATTTCCCCAACTCTGGGCAAGAGACTGTGCGTTTATCCTATCCATTCCTTTCATGATTTTGTACACCTCTATAAGATCACCCCTCATCCTCCTGCACTCCAAGGAATAGAGTCCCAGTCTGCTTAACCTCTCCCATAGCTCAGGCCCTTGAATCCTGGCAACATCCTCGTAAATCTTCTCTGCTCCCTTTCCAGCTTGACAACATCTTTCCCATAACATCGTGCCCAAACTATATTACTCAAAATGTGGCCTCACCAGTGTCTTATGTCACTGCAACATGATCTCCCAACCTCTATATTCAACTAGACTAAGTGGGACCCATTGGGTCCCAGCATCACACGGGAGGGCTGGTCACCAACGCAATATTCCACCTCTTCACCAATTCCAATACTGCTCGCCAGTGGGGGGTGCTGTCTGTTGCGCCAGTATGGGCGTTACGGGCTGAAGGTACTGGTTTCCAGAGGGCTAGTATAGATATTGTGGGCCATATGGATACAACGATTTTAAAAGCCAAACCAAGGCAAACAATTGGGCTGCAGCCACCCGACAACCAAAATTCATTTTGTGAACACAAACTTGTTAAAAAAGGCGGTCAAGATCAGAGATTTAGTAATATAGGTATATGTAAGAAGGAACTGCAGATGCTTGTTTAAACCGAAGATAGACACAAAAAGCTGGAGTAACTCAGCGGGACAGGCATCATCTCTGGAGAGAAGGAATGGGTGACGTTTCGAGTCGAGACGTTTCAGTCTTAAGAAGGGTTTTGATCCGAAACGTCACCCATTCCCTCTCTCCAGAGATGCTGCCTGTCCCGCTGAGTTACTCCAGCTTGTTGTGTCTATCTCTATACTCAGTACCCTGACTTGTGAAGGCCAATGTGCCAAAAACTTTTTTGACCACCCTACCTACCTGCGACGCCACTTTCAAGGACATTTTCTTTCTGCTTTATATCTTTGGATGCATCTATTAAAATAATGATTTAAGCCAAAGCATATGCAAAGAGGAAGAGGTTTATTTTCAATGTATCACATATGAACTATGAACTCCCAGTTGCCAAATACTTTAATTTCCATTATCAGTATGTGGCCAAATGCAAATTGGAAGAACATCACCTCATATTTCAATGGGCAGCTTACAACCCAGTGGTATGAACCCTAATTTATCTAACTTTATATAACCCTTGCGCCCTATCTCTCTCTCTCTCTCTGTCTGTCCCTCACCCTAGTCGTCTAATTTCATTGTCTAACTCGTTATCATCTACCCCACATCCAACAATAGTACATTGTGCATTCTACCTTTCCTTGATCATAGTTCCATTTTTTACTGTTTTGCATATCTTTCATTCATTTGTTCTAAATCTCTCTGTATCACCATCTATATCTCTCGTTTCTCCTGACCCTCTGAAGGATGGTCTTGACCTGAAACATCAACTATGCATTTTCTCCAGAGTTGCTGCCTGACCTGCTGAGTTACTCCAGCTTTCTGTGCCAATCTTCATTTGGATCTATTTACATGTTCAATCTATAAGATGCTGGCACAAGTTATGTCTGTCTCTGACATTATGACATTGTTGTGAAGCAAGCAAGCATATAACTCTCGTCCAATTAAGATCACATTATAATGCACTCATAAAACTGGGGAGAACAGCATGTCTGCACTTAACTACATTACATGGTGCAGGTTGTTAACACCAGAGTGAAGAACAAACTGCTGGAGGAACTCAAAGGCTCCATCTGCATCGGTGGAAGCAAAGGGTTGATTGATATTTTGGGTCTGCAGTCTCTTGTGTCTCCATCTGAAGTGTCTCCACTGCTGACAGGAACTTCCTTAGGCTGGTCTTTTTTTTATTAAGCTTTCTACGAATCCAAGCAGCCCACACATGCCATGAATTCACCTCTATACATTGGTGCAGCAGGAGTGCAATAGGTGCAGGAGTAGGCCATTCGGCCCTTTCGAGCCAGCACCGCCATTCAATATGATCATGGTTGATCATCCAGAATCAGTACCCTGTACCTGCATTCTCCCATCATCCCTTGATTATCAGCGTACCTTAATTGAAGCGAATTATGGACACAGCCCAAACCATCACACAAACCATTTATACCTCACTTTGCCTCGGCAAGGCCAGCAGCATAATCAAGGATGACTCACACCCTCACCCCTCTCCCCTCTCCTCTTCTCCCCTCTCCCATCGGGCAAAGGTTATAGAAGTGTGAAAACTCACACCTCCCGATTCAGGGACAGTTTCTTCCCAGCTGTTATCAGGCAACTGAACTGCAACCAGAGAGCAGTCCTGAACTACTATCTACCTTATCGGGGACATTAATGGCTTTACCTTGCACTAAATGTTATTTCCTTATCATGTAACTGTACACTGTGAATGGCTCGATTGTAATCATGTATTGTCTTTCCGCTGACTGGTTAGCATGCAACACAAAAGCTTTTTACTCTACCTTGGTAACAAACTATGAAACTGAAGTGCTGGACACTAAAACACTGAAGGGCCTTATTAACGTAACCAGGACTTATCGGCTTAACGAGCATCCTGATAGCCATTCCAAGTTTTGGCTCGATTTCCTTTACCAAACTAGTATTTTGTGGCAAGTGCAAACTAAACGGTATTCCAGCTGATTTAGTGCCTACGTTTGTTCGCAAAAATTCCCCCCCTTCAATTTTTCAAAGTGCTGAATAACTTCTTGGCAGGAGTGTTACAATTGCATCAGATACACACACTGAAGTTGGGCACTTTGCCACCGGGCTATCTAAGTCCATGGGAAATGTTCTGTGGTTTCAGTTTCAAAGCTGCGTGTCACTCAATCTCGTTTGTCTCTGCTAAATGTGTTTTCACCAGCTGCCAACTTTGTTTCTGAAATAGATACAGAGGTGCGCACTTTCTCTGTGTGGAGCAGGGGAATGAATACGTATTGACATAATCCGACCTCATATAACTACGCCACGGATCTCATTTAGAGCAAGCAGCAAGGTGATGCAGTGGGTAGTACCGCTGCATATCCAATAATCTAGTTTAGATCCTGATCTCAAGTGCTGTTTATGTGGAGTTTCCAGGGTCTCGTTGTGACTTTGTCTTGGTTCTCTGGTTTCCTCTCACAGTACAAGGATGTGTTATGTTAATTGTCTAATGTAGATTCATTGGCTACCTTAGTGTAGGTAAGCAGTAGAAGAACCAAGGGATGAGAGTTTGTGGACCTATATGAGAGGCAATGCAAAAGCACAGAGGTGTAAGTAAAGGGAATAGGACGCCAGGAACTCATGAGCTGGAGGGCCTTGTGTGCTGTGGTAAGAAAGATAAAAAGTAACGGTCACCTTCTCAATGTTAACAACACTGAAATTCCAGGTCAATTACACATTTTGAAATGTAGCACTTCCTATTCATAACTCAAAATAATTCATGCAAGTGGAATCAGCTGGGGACCATCGCTTCGCTGCGGCATTGTCGGGAGAAAGACAGAGTGTTCTCCTGGTGTCCTGACAATTGCTCCTCCTTTGGTCAAAATGTCAGCTCCTCCTTTGGTCAAAATGCCAGCGTGTTCTTGTTGGAGGCTCTTACTGCCTGCAAAACAGCATTTACTATTTTTATGATGTCTGGAAATAAATGGATGTAAAGTTGAAGTGGAGTTCCCAGTGGCTTTTTGAAATGTCTGCCAGAAAAACCTCCACTCCCCACTGCAGTACTGATCATAATGTCATAAGGGATAGGATTAGAATTAGGCCATTTGGCGCATCAAGTCTACTCCACCCGCTACGAGTCCCCATGGCACTGCCAATTCCAGCCATCTGGTCCCCCTCGCTGGCTCCTCCCCCCCTTCCCCATGATGTTGCCCTCTCCCCCATGCTCTTCCCCGTCTTTACGCTGAGCTCACTCCCTCCCTCTCACACACCCCTCCCCCCCACACACCCTCTCCCCCCCACACACCCCTCTCCCCCACACACCACTCCCCCCCCCACACACACCCCCCCCCACACACCACCCCACACACACCACCCCACACACACCCCGCCCCCACACACCCCCCCCCCACACACCCCCCACACACCCACCCCATTCACACACACACCCCCCCCACACACACCCTCCCCCCCCACACAACCCCTGCCCACACACCCCCCCCCCACACCCACACCACACACACATACAACCCCACAGCCACAACCTCTCCCCCCACACACCCCCCCCACAAACACCCCCCCACCCCCCCCCAACCCCCCACGCACATCCACCAATCCCCACACACACCCCCTTGCCCCCACAGCCCCCCCCTCCCCCACAACCTCCTCCCCCACAAAACCCTGCCCCACAACCCCGCCCTGTACCCCCCACACCCCCCCCCCCCACAAAACCCCCACACCTCTACAACACCCCCTGCCCCCACAATCCCCCCCGCCCCTACAACCCCCATGGCCTCACAACCCCCCCACCGCACACCCTCTCCCCCCACAAACCCCCACCCCCCACTCCGCCCTCTCCCCCCCTCCTACACCTCCCTGTCCATACACACCCCTCCTCCCCACATCACCCCCCACCAGACACCCCACTTCCCTCCCCCCTCCCCTCCCGCACATGAAGAGGGGGGGGAGGGAGTGCACGGGGTTGAGGGGAAATGAGCCGCGCCTGCGCAGTTAGGGGCCATGGGTGAGTGGTGGAATATTGCGTTGTGGGAACGGGTTGCATTGGGGAACGGGTGAGTGGTGGAATATTGCGTTGGGGAATGGGTTGCGTTAGGGGGACCAGGCCTCCCGTGTGACTGGGACCCAATGGGTCCCACTTAGTTTAGTTGGTCTTACAAGCTTGAGGGTCCATTCAGAATCATTCAGATTGCTGTGGTCTGTAATCACCACTATGCCCAGACCAGGCAAGGAAGGCTTAATACTTTGGAACCTAAATAACTCAGATAATTTTCAATAAAAATTGGTAGTTACATAGCCAGATTATGATTCTGTCAGAATACTTTAATTTAAATTCACCAGATATCTTTTTTTTGGAGGGGAGGTTGTTCGGGGGAAATTAAGGTCTCTAGATATTTGACCACGGACCAATGTGCTTAGAATTGATTCCCAAACAATTTTCTCTTTTCAGTCAAGAAAGGTTTATAAAGTGGATGAGTCACAGATAAAATTGCTTGCAAAGGAAAACATGAAGGAGGCAATCCAAAACAGTGTTACAGTATGAAGCCAGAAGGAAGAGAGATACATTACTGCTCAAGGTCAAGAGGTCAACATTGACATCCTGTACCAGTATAAAAGCTGCAAGGTCATCTGATGTGGTAGCTTCATATCCTAAAGAACTCCGATACAATGGGAAATTTCTTAGTGTGATGGAATATATTGGTCACGGCATTTAAATCTGAGCTACTTAGTAACCACCAGAAATATATTTGAAAGGAATTAAAAAGAGACTTTTCGACTACTTCTGGCTAATCAGGTTGTATTATGATGTCAGCTGCAGTCTTTTTAAAAGCAATTAACCAAAATGTTCAAGGTTAACTAGCTAACCTGCCAATTGGAATGTTTCAACCACTTTCAGCTATTTTCATTGTCCTGTTTATTACATATTAATTACGATTATGTGGGTTTAAAAAATGAATATTAGAAAACAGGTCCGTCACTTAAAATACCTTGGATGTTTGCAAATCGTTTTCGCAATTAAGTGTGTTTCAGGTTTACTTACCTGCAACATTCTACTCATTGCTAACCTGCACTCTCTTAGGGCAGATTTCAGAGCAGCCTGAATGGATCGATGGGCACAGACACTAGCCAGATCGAGTAAATATATGATCAATGTGCCAACACTGCGCTGTATATTGAATGGCTTAAAGTCTCAACTCAGGCAAAAGGTTTGTTGAATAGTCATTGGCTGCATATATATGTATATAAATATATGAGTGTGTATGGCAGCCTCGCCAACGGTCTGTCTGTCTTTTCATCTTTTTTGGTATTTTTAATGTGTTTTACAAAGTATGTGTTAATGTTCTTTGGTTTGTTTTATAGATATAGATATAATAGATATAATTTATTGCCACACAACCAGGGTCGGTGGAAATTTGGGTTGTCAGCAGCAGTACAATAATAAAGAACACACACCACAATAAAACTGTAACACAAACACCCACCACAGCATTCATCACTGTGGTGGAAGGCACAAAATTTGGCCAGTCCTCCTCCATTTCCCCCCCGTGGACAGGACCAGAGTCCAGAGTCAGTCCAGGATCGGCTCTTCCTCACCGGAGACCACAGCTTTAAGATGGTGTAGGGCGACCGGTCGAGATTTAAAGACTCCGCCGCAGCCAGAAGCACCGTAGACTGCAGGGCCGGCAGTCGAAGCTCCCCTCCAGGGGTGATGGTGAGTCCATGCCGGGCTCGCGGTAGAAAGTTGGGGGGGTCAGGGGAAACATTTGTTCAATCTCTTACCTTGCCAGAGATGCGATTGTTTTCCGGATCGTATCTCCGGTCGCTCTGCGGCCTAACATCGTGGTGCGGGCTGCCTTACTTGAGACTGACTTTGAGCCTCAACGCGTGGCTGTGGGATTACTATCGGATCCCTACATGGGATCGATGCTCCAACAGCGGCCTGCGGATTTCAGCATTGAAGAGCTCGCAGTCTCAGGTAGAGACTGATGTTGGGAAGCTCTAAAGTCACAGGAGGTTCGACCAGCCCCGACCCGGTGTCCTATCGCCCGGCGCCCGGGAGCTGAGATCCCCGATGCGGGAGCTTGATCACCCCGACGCAGAGGGCCCAAGCGCCGGTTACGGGAGCCAAGATCGTCCCATCAACAGAAGGCACGAGGCCCCCGAGGACAAAGAAAGGAAGAAGAATGAACTTTTTTTTCACCTTCCATCATATTGAGGAATGTGGTGGAGTCACAGTGGTGGATGTTTATGGTAAAATGAATTTTGTGTCTGTTGCTTTTTATTGGTATGACTGTATGGCAAATCAAATTCTTCATATGTTGCAAAACATACTTGGCTAACAAAGTATGATTATGATTATGATACATACACACAAACATACACACACATATTCATATACAGTATATTTAAATATGATGTATATGTTATATACATTATGTGTTTAATTGCCAACCAAGCAGATGCAATTGGTATATATATATAGACAATAACCAATTGCATCTGCTGCCAATTAAACACGTTCTCATTTTAGTCTCTACTGATGTTCCCCTTGCACACAAAAATTGACTTGAACAGCTTCCTCCTGGACTAGAATTTCAATGATTCTGTACACCTGCAAGTATTGACTGTTATCTCTATGCTGCATGGTTTTTTTGTAGGATTAAACATGACAGCTTACTTTTCATACATTTCTGAATGTATCACACACAATGAACTGTAATGCAAAATTGATAATCACCACAGATTTATCTTTTTTCCTAAAGGAACAAAATTAATGCAAAATTTTATCATGGTCACAGTGCAAAATGCAAAGGTTGCCATTCTGAGTTCAGTGCAGCTCCACTCCAGGTTACAAAGGCCAAACTTATGTACAGCCCAAAGGTACAACTGAGCATGTTCGTGGCCATCAGGATGGATTTGACGGCTGATGCAGGACTGCAGGCATCATCTGGTTTGTGGGAATCTGATTTGTGGCAATATTTGAATGGTTGTGGTAAACGGCCTGGTTTAACTGCACATTGCCCTTGGTTAACTGTGTTTTCATTTAAATTGAGGTGGCACAGTGGCGCAGTGGTAGAGGTGCTACCTTATCGAGCCAGAGACCTGACTATGGGTGCTGTCTATATGGAGTTTGCACGTTCTCCCTGTTCAACCACCAGGTGGCACCAGCAATGGCTGCCTCGCCAGCAGTCTCTGTCCCATCCTTCTCTGTTGTTTTTTAGTATGTGTTAAATGCATATCTTAGTGCTCTTTAGCTTGTTTTATGAAGGACGGGGGGGGGGGGGGATTGGGGAAACTTTTTTTTAAATTTCTTACCTCGACGAAGATGTGATTTTTTTTTTCAGTATCGTATCTCCGTCCGCACTGAGGCCAAACATCGAGGAGCTGGCAGCCTCTGCTGGAGATCGACATCGGGAGTTCCAACCATGTGAGCCTGCGGACTTACCATTGCATAGCTCGCGATCCCTGTCGGGGATCAACCTTGGCGCTCCAACTGCGGGAGCGTGCAGACTTACCATCGTGAAGCTCATGGTCTCTGGTTAGAGACCAACATCGGGAGCTCCAAGAGGTTTGACCGCCCCGATGCGGGAGCTTCGACGAGGGGGCTTCGATTGCCCCAACTGCGGATCGTTTGACTGCCCCAACCGCGGGAGAATAAAGAGGAAGGTGTAGTATGTAGTTGTGCTTGTTGCTTTTTTTAGTATTGCTGTATGGTAATACGAACATCATTGTACCTTAATTGGTACACGTGACAATAAAATATCTTTGAAAGCTTTGATCTTTGAAACCTTTGACCACGTGGGTTTTCTCTGGGTGCCCCGGCTTCCACCCACATTCCAAATACATGCAGGTTTATTGGTTAATTGACTTCTGTAAATTTTCCCTAGTGTGTAGGATAGAACTAGTGCAAGGGTGATCATTAGTCAGCGTGGGCTCGGTGGGCCGAAGGGCCTGTTTTCATACTGTTTCTCTAAACTAAACTAAACTAAACTTAACTAAATATATGACTGGTCAGCCGCATTTCCAACTTGGTGATGATCCAAGTTACAAAGAGCTCCCAGGAACAGAACCCTGCCTTGGAAAGACCTGCAGCAAAACATCCTCCTCAGGAAACATCATGGAGGTCAATGCTGTAACAGACATGAATCCACTGATAGTTAAGAGAGAATTGGGAAGAGTGTAGAAGAAGAGGCAATTCAGCACTACTTGTCCTCCACCCCGACCAGCATTACAGTCTTTGGGGAAATCTGTTGGAAGGAGCTACACAGGCGGAGAAGTCTGAAATGATGAAGAGAAAAGATGAGGTCAACAGCAGACTGAATGTGTCGGAAGCAACTGCAGATGCTGGTTTAAACTGAAGATAGACACAGAAGGGCTGGAGTAACTCAGCGGGACAGGCAGCATCTCTGGAGAGAAGGAACGGGTGGCGTTTCGGGTCGAGACCCTTCTTCAGAAGAAACAAATAGCCCTTATCCTGACACACTTATTTGGAAATCTGCCAGATATGGATGAGCTGTTAGAGCTGTGTCTGGTTGCCAACAAAACCCAATTGATATTGAGATAGCTTGTCTCAGAAGAAGGGTCTCGACCGGAAACATCATCCATTCTTTCTCTCCAGCACCTGTCCCGCTGAATTACTCCAGTTTTATCCGTCTGTCAACGGCAGACTGGCCAAGAAACGTTATTCCCTTCATCATGTATGTGTACATTGTGGATGACTCGATTGTAATCATGCATTGCCTCTCCGCTGACTGGTTAACACGCAGCAAAAAGCTTTTCACTGTACCTCGATACATGTGGCAATAATAAAGTAAACTAAAGGACAAGGTTAGAAGAAGAGGAAATCGTTTCCGTTTTCAAGTCCCAGAACAGAATAAATACTTGAAGATTTGTGAAGGATTGCTCACTACATGCTTTCTGATACATTTTGACAAACTGAAGCCCAAAGAAACTGCAAATAATAAAAACAATAAGGACAGGCTAAATTTCAAACTGCTGTGTTTGTTATTTTATTTAATAGACTACAAGGCTGAGTAACAAGTGGGTCAATCAGTCTGTTAGGAAATGATTGTCTATTTATACTTATTAGTAAGTGCGGCATATCACCTTGTGGTATTTGGTTACAAAGCAGAAACAAATAGCCCTTGTCCCGACACACTTATTTGGAAATCTGCCAGATATGGATGAGCTGTTAGAGCTGTGTCTGGTTGCCAACAAAACCCAATTTATATTGAGATAGCTTGTCTCCAAAGAGCTGTTAACTGTATAGTAATTACAGTATCAGGAGAATAGGGGACACAACCTCTCTAATGCCTAAACATGTCAATTTCTTTCACTTTCAGTCTGAAGAAGGGTTTCGGCCCGAAACGTTACCTATTTCCTTCACTCCATAGATGCTGCTGCACCCGCTGAGTTTCTCCAGCATTTTTGTGTACCTTCGATTTTCCAGCATCTGCAGTTCCTTCTTGAACACAAGTTCTTTCACTTACTTAGTTCCTCAAATGCCAACACCTTTCTGGGGAATTTCTATGGGTAAATTAAGCTAATTATAGTTGGGGTGTGTGGTTGTTGAGGTGCATATAGGAGAAGGGTGTAGTATCCCCACAATTAACATTTGAAGAGTCAACCATACTTGGTCATAATGCAGCATTTCGGGAGTAATAGGAGTTGTGCATGTAAGCTGAATGCCTGTTGTTACTTAAGTGAGTTTGGTGTCTTCTTTCTTGTCATCTACATAACATTTATCGTGGGACACCAAATCCTTAATGAATCTGCTCAATGGGGCTTGGGGAACTTTGCAGAAGGTAGTGTGATATCCAGCACAAACAGCATTGTTGGAAGGAATCTTATCATCCTCATTACAGGACATTGCTGCAGGAGTCCGTCTGGCAAATCTCTTGGAACCAACAATCATATGTTTCATTAATCAGGTCAGAAATGCGGCGTTCGCCAAAGATTGCGCAACGGTTAATTCAACTTGCAAATCTTTAATTAAGAAAGCATTGCTTGCCCAAATGTGGGATCACCTTAACAATATTCTCAAGTTCACAAGTTATAGGAGTAGAATTAGGCCATTCGAGTCTCCTCCGCGATTCAATCATGGCTGATCTCTGCCTCCTAATCCCATTTTCCTGCTTTCTCCCCATAACCCTTGATACCCGTTCTAATCAAGAATTTGTCTATATCTGCCTCAAAAATATTCACTGACTTGGCCTTCTGTGACAATGAGTTCCACAGATTAAGTACCCTCTGACTAAAGAAGTTCCTTCTCACCTCCTTTCTAAAAGAGCGCCCTTTAATTCTGAGGCTATGTCCTCATATTTATATATAAAAAATATATGAAAAAGTTAAGTAGTAATTTTGCAGATGATACCAAGATTGCTAGGGTTGCAGACTGTGAGGAAGGCAGGATGTAGATCAACTACAGAAACGAGTAGAAAAATAACCGATAGTTTAATCCGAGCAAATGTGAGGTGTTGGACCTTTGGAAGTCAAATGTAAGGGGAAAGTATACAATTGATGGCATGACCCTTAACGGCATTGATGTACAAAGGGAAGATAGACACAAAAAGCTGGAGTAACTCCATGGGACAGGCAGCATTTCTGGAGAGAAGGAATGGGTGACATTTTGGATCGAGACCCTTCTTCAGGCAGAGGATTTTGGAGACCAAGTCCATAACTCCCTGAAAGTGGCAATACAAATAGATTGAGTGGTATAGAATGCATATGGTATGCTTGCCTTCACAGGTCAGGGCATGGAGTATAAATGTCAGGAAGTCATGATACAGCTTTTTTGGAGATCGGTTAGAATGCAGGTCTAGACTCCCCATTACTGGAAAGATGTGGAACTTTTGGAAAGGGTGCAGATGAGGTTCACCAAAATGATGCCTAGATTAGGGAATATAAGCAATAGGAAAGGTTGGACAGGCTTGGATTGTTTTCCCTGGAAAACCAGAGGCTGCAGGGAGATCTAATGTAAGTTTATAAAGTTACTAGACTAAGTGGGACCCGTTGGGTCCCATGTTCACATGGGCGGGCTGGTCCCCCAACACAATATTCCACCTCTCCACCAATTCCAATATTGGTGACCAGTGGGGGGCTTTCTGGAGCGCTGGTATGGGTTCTTGGGGTGGCAGCTCAGTACCTCAAGCATGATCTGCTGGCAGCTCACTCACTGAACAGAAAGTAAGTGCATTTGCAGTAGTGCCTTTTAACTTCAAACCAAAGCACCCAAACCACCATTTGCAGTAAGTAGTGCCTTTCAATTTCAAGCCAAAGCACCCAAGCCACCATTTGTAGTAAGTAGTGCCTTTCAACTTCAAGCCAAAGCACCCAAGCCACCATTTGCAGTAAGTAGTGCCTTACAACTTCAAGCCAGAGCACCCAAGCCACCATTTGCAGTAAGTAGTGCCTTTTAACTTCAAGCCAAAGCACCCAAACAACCATTTGCAGGCAGTGGCTTTTTACTTCAAACAAACCATATTTTCATTTTCAAACCACATTAAGAGGACTAACAGTTGAGTAGTCATGTGTTCAGTGTTATTCAGAGCTCAGAGAGACGTGACCCTTTGGCTTCATCCATCTTGCAGACACTGAGTGAGGCACACCACTTCCTGGTTTTATAGTCCCTCCCCCTCCCTCCAGCAGGGGCAGCAGAGAGAATGGTGATTTTAAAAAAAAAAACATTAAAATCTCTCTGATTTCATCCATGGGAAAAATCCTCCAGTCCACGAAGGTGGAGGGGGGCTCTGAGTGAGGTGGCCAAAAATGATGGCCATAGGTGGCGGCATTCTCTCGGAAATCACAGCACAGTGGGCCAAAAGCGGTCAAGATCAGACTTTTAGTAATATAGATGAGAGGCATAGATAACGGAGACAGACGAAACCATGTTTACAAGATGGAAAAATCAGATACTAAAGGGCATAGCTTGAAGGTGAGAGTGGCATAGTTTAAAGGAGATGTGCGGGGAAGTTTTTTTACACAGAGGGTGGTAGGTGCCTGACACATGGTACAGGTGGTCGTGGTTGAAGCAGATACAACAGTGGTATTAATGAGACTTTTGGAGAGGCATGCATGTTCCCTGCATATGGTTATGCATATTCAGGAAATGCAGTGGTGTGTGCCTGGACAATGCTGCCTTGGGTGGTGGCAGAGGCGGATACTACAATGGCATTTAAGAAACTTGCATATGCAGGGAATGGAGGGATATGGATTATGTGCAGGCAGGTAAGAGTCGGTGTTGGTATCATGTTCGACACAGACATTGTGGGCCGAAGGGCCTGTACTTGTGCGGTACTGTTCTACAATCTATGACACCTTTGATTCCAATTCCGTTAGACATTGCAATTAGGATTTATTTGTGGCCTAGGTGGATTCAACTAGCAATTTTAAGAATCGTTTTTTAAATAAATATAATTCATTCAATACTAGTGAACTGCAACATTGATCACAATAGGTAAGACAAAACAAAGCTGGACATTTAAGGGCCTGTCCAACTTTGTGATTTTATGGGCGACGTCGGCCGTCAGTGACTGACACCAGATGTCAGCTGAAAATCGTCCATTAGTACGACAAGATGCGTCAAGACATGTCACTCCGCGTCACCAGTTTCCACGTGTTACCATGGGACGGGGCATGCGTCACCGTGCGTCACCATAGCACAGCCTGCGACAGCATATGGCAGCATAGGGCAGTGCCTGTGAAGTCACAGCCGTCAAGTGGCGTCAATGTACGTCCACCCATGACACGGTATGGCAAGATACGACTGATTGCGTCATCTGGAGCGTGTGACGTCATTTGATTGACCGGCTTCCCTATAAACGGGGACACGCCGCGACGCATCATGATGCATCATGACACATGACAACGTACAGTAACGTGTGGTGACGAAAAATAAATTAGCATAAGCATTGACCGTGCGTCACCACGCGTCACCCATACTTCATCGTGCGAAAGGGCGCACGACATGATAGGACACGCAGATGTTGCGCAAGGATTTTTAACATTCCAAACCCCTGGGGTGGCAGGGAGACATCGTGCGTTACCGCACGTCACTACATGCGTCACCACGCGCCACAACCCGACCACGGCGCGACAACCTCTTTTTAGGCTGTCGCCTAAAATGTCGCCCAAGTGGGACAGGCCCTTTGGAATTGCACAATACCTTACTGCAATGCTGCGTGCTTCAGGACTTTTAGGTTTCAAAGGCTAAAGGCTGAATCGATTGAAGGTTAATTGCTGCAGGTGGGAAAGATTTGCAGACACTTGCGAAACTCTTATTGAAAATCAACGTTGTTAACAACAGGCTTTTTTTCATACTTTAACAGAAAGAAGCATGATATCTAGTACTAGCTACAAGGAGAGGTTGGACAGAATAGGACTGCTTTCGCTGGATGCCGGAGGTTGAAGGGAGACCTGATAGAAGAATATAAAATTGCAAGAGGCATAGATAGGGTAGACAGTCAGAACCTTTTCCCCGTGAATTAAATGTCAAAGAGAGCACAGCTTGAAGGTGAAAGGGGCAAAATGTAACGGAGATCTGTGGGGCAGAGAGAGAGCACACAGAGAGTGGTGTGTGCCTGGACAATGCGACCAGGGGTGATGGCAGAGGCAGATACTACTTGACATTTTAGAGACTTTTATAGAGACACATGGATATACAGAGAATGAAGGGATATAGTTCATTTGCAGGCAGTGGACAATAGATTATCTTGGCATCATCTTCACCACAAAATTGTGGGCCAAAGGGCCCATTTCTGTGCTGCACAATTCTATTAGAACAAGAAGGCAGATTATTACCTGAATAAGAACAAGGAGGCAGATTATTACCTGAATTCTTAAGGGATTGGACAGGCTAGATGCAGGATAAATGTTCCCTATGTTGGGGGAGTTCAGAACTAGGGGTCACAGTTTAAGAATAAGGGGCAGGCCATTTAGGACTGAGATGAGGGAAAACCTTTTCACCCAGAGAGTTGTGAATCTGTGGAATTCTCTGCCACAGAAGGCAGTGGAGGCCAATTCAATTTTCAAGAGCAGGTTAGATTTAGCTCTTAGGGCTAAAGGAATCAAGGGATAAGGGGAAAAAGTAGGAACTGTGCACTGATTTTGCATGATCACCCATGAATGATGGTGCTGGCTTGAAGGGCCGAATGGCCTACTGCTGCACCTATTTTCTATGTTTTTATGTTTCTATGTTCTATATCTGCAGTGTGACAGGCACACACAAGATTAAGGAAATGAGATGCATTGACAGGTGGAGAACTGGAACTGTTCGTGCTGACAAACAAAAATCCAAATCAAATTCTAATTTTATTTTGCTCCCCTGTTTATAGCATTCAGTCAGTACTGCAGAGCAATGGATGATAAATGTGCTCTCAGAAGGAGTAACTGATCTGAATAGTTACTCAAAATTGATACTCCTTCTGTAGACTAAACCTATTTGCATTTATTTTTGAATGTGTAAATCATGAAAGAAAATCATTTTGCACACTTTGAAGGATTTGTATTCATTAGTGTTGAAGTCCCAGTCATTGGGAAGCTAGACGATAACCCTAACTCAAGTGCCATTTACACATTGTACTTCATGCAACTGAAGTTTTGTTTTTAGTTCTGTGTAGAGATACAGCAAGGAAACAGGCTATTCGATCCAAAGAGTTCACACCAGCCAGTGATCCCCGTACACTAACACTATCCTACACACTAGCGACAATTTACAATTTTTACCAAAGCCAATTAACTGCAAACCTTTACGTCTTTAGAGTGAGGAAGAAAACCAGAGCACCTGGAGAAAACAGGGAGAACGTACAAACTTCATACAGACAGCGCCTGTAATCAGGATATTACCCTTGTCCCTGGCACTGTAAGGCAGCAACTCTACCACTGCGCCACCGTGCCATCCTGATTTTTCACAATCATCACCACACCCAGCATCCATTGATTACTTTTCAACGATAAGTGAAGTAAAAGTTTGAATACAACAAGGAAAGCATTTTGTTGACATTATGAATGGCAATTAGGTTATTGCAATGTACTGAAAATATCACTGAAAAGATCATGTCATTTGTCATAAGGTCATAAGGAATAGTAGAATTAGGCCATTTGGCCCATCAAGTCTACTCTGCCATTCAATCATGGCTGATCTATCTCTCCCTCCTAACTCTATTCTCCTGCTTTCTCTGCGTAGCCTCTTTGTGCACTGATATCTTCAGGTTGCAGATGCCTCACTCAGTCTGTGGTCCTGATGTTGGTGATGTGGCAGTGTTGATGGTCACAGCAGCACAAGGAACAATAGTCCTCTTCCATATGATGGGACATCTCTAACTCCTTACTATCATTACTCCTCCTTCCCTTCCCCTTCATTTTCTGGGATTACCACGTTGTTCTCCACAATCACCCTCTCCATCTGCGTTCATCTCCATGATAGCTTAAAATCTCTTTACAGGATCACCTCAATTTTCCATAAGTTTAGTTTAGTTTAAATTAGGGATACAGCATGGAAATAGGCCCTGATTTCAATGGCACAATATTTAAACTGAAGAACAAACTGAGTGAGACTACGGAGAAATTTTTCTGAACATTAACGTTGGTCTCAAGTTAAATTGCATTTGTTCATCTGGCTACAACACGTTAATGGATATGGTTAATGCATTAATTATGTGGCAAGAATCACAAGATACGGCGAATGGTGTTTAATGATGTATGTGAATTATTCGCACACCACATAACAAATGTAAATTATGTTGGATTAAACTGGATATATCAGAGTTTGTTAAAAATTAAGCAGAGGATTAATGAATGACATCACGTACAAAATGCACAACTTTGCGCTTGGATGCAAATGATTTCAGTCATTAAGTTCACCTGAATAAAAGCAACTAGTACGTGACCATATTAAGTACAAATTCACATTCAAAGGTTACTGGTGAAATAGTACAGCTCAGAGCATAAACTTTGATTCCAATTTAACAATTTATAAAGCAGCTTTGTGTTAAACAGGCCACCAGTTCTTCTTTTGTGGAAGGGTCCCAGCTTGAAATATCATCTGTCTACTCCCCCTGCAGATGCTGCCTGAACCACTGAGGTGCTCCTTCACTTCCTATTTATGTTCAAGACTCCACCATCTACAGTCCCTTATATCTCCACATCTTCTTCCAATGTTTATTCTCCTCTTCTTGGGTAATGATTTGTACAAAGCTACAGTGCATTTGTTTAGGAAGTAACTGCAGATGTTGGCTTACACTGAAGATAGACACAAGATGCTGGAGTAACTCAGCGGGACAGGCTGCATGTCTGGAGAGAAGGAATGGGTAATGTTTCAGGTCGAGATCCTTCTTCAGCTCAGTCTGATTCAGTTCAGTCTGAAGAAGATTCGCGACCTGAAACGTCACCCATTCCTTCTCTCCAGAGATGCTGCCTGTCTTGCTGAGTTACTCCAGCATTAGGTGTCTATCTACAGTGCATTGGTCATTGGAATAGCTCACTAGTGCTTGTTACACATACAAGCCTAGACATTGAAAATTATTTGGCAATGGGATTGCCACTGAGGACTTTATCCAATGCTAGTTCATATGGAAATCACATTGTGCTTTTCCCTTCTTAGTCATGGCGCATGATTTTTGAAGTGTGGCCGCCAGCATCTAGGTAACTGATTTTGAATAAACCAGGCATCCAACCTGAGTCATCTTGGATCTGTGCACATTTGTTACATTTTACTTGCTGTACAAATCAAAACATAATGTTCATCACTAAAATTGTCAAATGATTTTTTTTTTTAAATGTCCTCACCCGCTGAGTTACTCCAGCATTTTGTGTCTACCATTCCCTATGAATTCTCCCTGTAAAACCTTCCATCCATTTCTGCCAGTTTATACCACTCATATAAAGATTTCTCACAGTGAATTAGCCCACCACACCTCAAGTCTTTGGAGTGTGGGAAGAAATAGATGTACAGTACCTGGAGAAAACCCGCATGGTCACAGGGAGAGCGTGCAATTCACTGGAGTTCAAAATTGAACATTAGTCATTGGAACTATGGGGCGGCAGGTCTCCCGCCTTAACCAAAACGGGATTGACAGCATTCCATGGCTAAGGAGGTAAAATATTACTTAAGTTCACCCTCCAAGTGAATGATCTGACAATATACATAGTTAAAATCTAAAAACGATAAAGGTAACGAATTTGAAACCAGTTCATCCAGTAGAGATAGAGTCATCCGTCACAACTGTATAAAACCTGGCTGATCCAACAAATGCCGACCAATTTTTATTACTAAGTGAGTCCCACTTACCTCTGTTTGGCTCATTTCCCTCCAATCCTTTTCCATCCCTGTAGCTATTTAAATAGAAAGATTAAACGAGAACTTACTGTTTGAAGTTTGATCTTTATTTTATGAGGTTGAAGTGAGGGATTATGTGAAGAAGCCCGCCAGCCCGCATGCGCGTCAACCTTTAAAACAACTGTATGAAACCACAGAATAGTTGCTGACCTAAGCAACGTGACTTTGAAATAAAATGTACTTTTAATGTCACTATTGCACCTCCTTCTACAGCTTCCATTGGCAATGGGCAGCCGGAAACATCAGCTTCCATGCCCTTAAT